>NC_143014.1:309628278-309783164 GCF_055824585.1 Amblyomma mixtum
TCCCATTATATTTGTAGTAAATATGAGAGATATGCACCACCCCCAATAATGATACAGCAGTATAACCTAAATTCTCTCGAACCTCGACGAAAATTCAGTCGGCTTGCTTTCTTGTATAACTGCCTTTCAGGTAAGCAGAGATTAAACTTACTGGATTGTGTAAAACCCCATTATACCAGAAAGACTAGACATACGTCCTAATTCACTAGCTTCGATTTTCTCGATAACAAACACTTTTGAACACAGTTTTTTCCAAAGAACTGTCACAGGGTGTAATTATTTGCCCTTGCATACTTTTGCAACAAGCGACACTGTCAAGGAATTCTAGCGCTAATTCTTGTGCTGTTGACTGTATTTCCCTCGTTATGAAATTTCGTGTTTGTCTATTTTTTTTTCAATTCACTTGAATAAAAATTTTTAGACTATATTATGCTTGCCATGTGTGAATTTACACTATGTCACGGGTGCCCCTTCTGCCATTACCATGTATATGTAAGGTGTGCAGTATCTTAAAAAAAAACTGAAGTGTGTTAGGAAAAGTTGATGAGAAAGGCAAACTGCAACAATCGCGACCGAAACAACATCCCAATATCGGCGGAGTCCGTGGGGCGACAATGACAGTGCCGCTGATCCCTCGTGCTTGCGTGTCTAGCAATGAGAGACAGTTCCTGCGGACAGCTGGACAGTTCCTGCGACTATCGCCAAGGCGACTGACGAAGTGTGCGTCTCACAAGTAGCTAGTTCTGACTTTGTATCTGACAACGCCTGTGTCCGCCTGACGCTTTCCCAAACAATCATGCGGTGACTGTTCATAAAGATTAAGTTACCGGTTTTTCCGCGCATCCTGAGACCAGATAAATTGAATGGCTTCATATATCCAGGCTTCCCGAATGAGAGAGTGCACATATGGTAGTGTTTTGTTATGCGATTGCCGAAAAAAAAGTGGACGGTTCTTCAAATAAACCGTGAAATTCATGTAAATTGCGGTGATTTTAATTCTGGGTATTCGGCAGGTGAGCTGTATCGACCGACGTTTCTATATTTGTTTGCAGAGTACTAAATCGTAATTAAATATGCATGCAATTGGTTTGTGAGGGAATGCTTCTCTTAAACGAAAACTATCTATACCTGTGGATGAGAAAAAAACTGAACAAAATAAAGGCGCCACCATCCACTGGTAACTACACACTGATTTCGACTAAAACCGAAAAACACTGGTAAATTTGTCCGAGTATTTTCAAGAGAATGCCATGTTAACACAAATGTGATCTGCTGTACAGATGAGAGCAATCAACCAGCGCATGGGGTAGAGCGCATATTGCAGGTTCTCTGAGATCATGAATGGCAGTTTGCCAATATCCCTCAAGAGAAAAGTATACAACAGCTGTATCTTACCGGTGCTCACCTATGGGGCAGAAACGTGGAGGCTAACGAAGAGGGTTCAGCTTAAGTTAAGGACAACGCAGCGAGCTATGGAAATAAAAATGATAGAACGTTAAGATATCGGTAGAGGGCGGAGTGGGTGAGGGTACAAACGCGGGTTAATGATATCCTAGTTAAAATCAAGAGGAAGAAATGGTCGTGGACAGGGCATGTAATGTGAAGGCAAGATAACCGCTGGTCTTTCAGGGTAACGGAGTGGATTCCAAGAGAAGCAAACGTAGCAGGGGACGGCACAAATTTACGTGGGCGGATGGGGTTAAAAAGTTTGCGGGGATACGGAGACCGCAACTGGCAAAGGACAGGGTTAATTGGAGAGACATGGGAAAGGCCTTTGCTCTGCAGTGGGTGTAGTCAGGCTGATGATGATGATGATGAAGTTTGCCGGCTAACCTGCGGATGCGTAGTTGAAACCGCCATAGTTAAAATGCCTTCAGTAAACTTCTTTTGGAGTTTCTGCTTCCGGTTAGACACAAACGCACAGTAAGTGACGTTGTCGACCATTTAATCTCTTTAAAGCTGCACACATCCTAACTGCCTCTACTCTCCAGTGCATTTCAAAATATTTTACTATGCACTAAAAGAAACTGCATGTCCGCTCCTGAAACTCTAGTAACGGTAATGCATCGCAGCATGTGATAACAGGACCTAGAACATGACGAACCGCTTCGTCGCTTTGTTCGGTGTTCACACTATGTGTGCATATCTCAGACGTGTCATGGTAACGGCGGAATCGGTGTCCAACATTCTTGGAAAATTTTTTTGATTTTTCAAACATCGTAAAATCCTGTTATGTAAACATTGAAGGTGACGGTCCGTTCTCCCCATGTGCAGCAAAATCTTTCTTTTAATGTTTTTCCATCGCTCGCATCCAGTGTTGTTCTGCCTTAGAACGTTTTTAACGATAGCAAGAAGGTTGACAGCAAAAAATTGCAAGCCTGCGGACGGGAGATCTGAGGGAGCTTTCCTTTGTAGCCGTATGGCTGCGCTCAGGTGGATGTCAATGAGTAATTACTCCCTTATTACAGATCTCAGGATAATTTCATTGTTAAAGTGAAATCTCGTAATATATCGAAAAAACTGCGTTCATAAACTTTCTCCCATTCAAGAATTCCTTTCTCTAGAATTATTGGGTATGCTTTTCATTGGTTTATGGGGGTTTAACGTCCCAAATGGACTCAGGCTAGGAGGGACGCCGTAGTGAAGGGCTCCGGAAATTTCGACCACCTGGGGTTCTTTAGCGTGCACTGACATCACACAATACACGGGCCTCTATCATTTCGCCCCTCTCGGAATTCGACCTACGCTGCTAGAATCGAACCCGCGTATTTCGGGTCAGCAGCTAAGCACCATTACCACTCAGACACCGCGGCGGCGGCTATTAGGCATGTATTGTCAGTACTGTAACTTTTCAACGCTTGAGAAGCGGCTCAGGGCTTCTATACTAATTTCTAAGCTCCCCTTCACTTACGATTACCAAGTTAGTTCAGCATCCTCAGCCATAACGATGTAGGAAGGTAAGTGCATCTTTACTTCAAAAGTGACATCCTTTGCGTTTATTTCATCTATGTAAATTGTCAAGCTTGGTTTATTTTTCTAGGAGTAAAGAGCAGCTTTCAGGTGCGTGAAGCTACGATGCAGTTGCCTTTTAACGAAAGCAAAAAACAAACAAACAAAAGAATCGACCCAAATTTGTCTCAAAGCAGCCTGGGCAGATCTGAAGCCTTTTTATAGCCTATTTATAGCTTGAATCGCGTTCTTTTTCAGTGACGCCTTCGAGGATCCCTGATGGTGTGTCGCGCTGCACCAAAGCTGACCCTAAACCATGGGACAAAACACAAAATGCAATCACGTAAGTTGCTTTTGTGGAGCAAGAATATCTCGGCAAAAAAGCGCCGAGTTAGCAATGTTATCGTGGGTTCTAAATTTTGATTCAGGGAAAGAAACATTGGGTGCCGCCTCTGTACCGCGCTACCCTGTCGCCGTTCCGTCACAATTCCACATTAACTGTTCTATAGGGCGGATACTTCAGTTACCATTAAGGTAACGTCTCGCATGTTTTTATTCATCAAGCCTGTTTAGGAGTTCGAAGTGACGCTGATTCATTGGGTCGACGTTCCATCCTAGGGCATTCCTGTTTTATTGTGAAAGCAATACTACGCGAGGCCTAACCGCTCGTCGCGTGGTCCGTGGACCCCCCCCTTTGCCGTTGCCTAGCAACCGCTTCAGCTGCGCTCCAACAGATGGCGCCGCGCCTAGCAAACCGAGTTACCTGAGCTTACCCGAGTTACTCGGGTGATTTAGTTCGGACGAGCGCCCCGCCAACTGCGCGAGAGGTTTCTCGGGAAGAGCAAAATGGGTCGCACAAAGCCTACGGGTGGCTGTGATAGAAACAGCCACCTGCCAGTGCAGTGATTAGCCGCTGCGCCACTGCTCTGCATGGTAGGGGTATTAGGGTACCTCGATGCCAGCGCCGCCGCTGGCATCGGGGCACCCTAAGGGGTATGAGGACTCAACGCCACCTATGAATGGTGAATAGCAATGAATAATTCTGCATACATGTGCATTCACCCTCTGCTCGTATCGCGTCGTGCTCTTAATGCGGAGCTTTATTGCCCCCTCCAGTTCAAGCATGAACGCCTGCTTTCGCACGTGTTCTCGGTTTAACAACGATAAACCCCCACCAATTTTTTGCTGTGTTGTCTTAATGATAGTCGCTATTTATTGGTACATTCTTCTGTTATCATGCTCTGTCTTCATAGTGTCGTCTCCTAAGCGCTATTCTGAAGACGTGCTGCTCTATTCTGTTTGGCTTTGTCAGCTGACAACACCCTTTAGTAGTGCCCGTGAAACGGGACTGCATTCTTTCCTTTTTTTGCTCAAGTGTTGTAACAGCTCCTCAAGTTGAAAAGCCGATCTCACAACTTGTAGGGATGCAGTGTGACGCTGTCAACCACTGGGCAGATTCAAGTTTGAACTCACCTAATCCAGCACTTTTATTCTCTCTCTCTCCAGCGCTGCAGGGGCGCTTACGAAAATGTGCGGCTTTCAGATTTAAAGTCAAATTTCATTTAAGGTGGTTTCACGAGAAGCTGAAAAAGCGTAAAAATTTAATATTTATTTTTCTTTGAATACTGTGAATAATAATAATGCACAGAATATTCTGCGCGCCAACGGAGAATCTAGTTTCATGAAAACGCGACTAGTTGGGAAGAAAAATACACAGTAGGCTTAAGGTCCGGCGCGCTCCGGAACACGTAGCCGTGGCGTCCCAGTCACCGGGGATGTAGTCGTTCTCGGGCAGGCCCCCCACTTTCAGTTCTTCAGGGACGAAATATTGGTCATCCAAGTACAGGGGCTTCACTGGTGATGGTATAGGGCTGGGGCGCGCCTTTTCAAAAAAATCATTGCCCACACTGCGCAGCGTGTTCTCGTGGAACTTGCAGTTGAAGCTCAGAGTCCCTGGATCGCAGTGCATCGCATCGCCGGAAGCGCCGGCCCCGACCTTCGATGCTTGCGGGTTGTCGTCCACGTCCGGGTGCTGAGGCTTAGTGGGCTGGGCTGCCTCGTCACCGCTGCCACGTTCCACTTTCAGCTTTTCAGGGACCAAATCTTGGTCATCCAAGTACAGGGGCTTCACTCGTGATGGGATAGGGCTGGGGCGCGCCTTTTCAAAAAAAGCATCGCCCACACTGCGCAGCGTGTTCTCGTGGAACTTGCAGTTGAAGCTCACCGTCCCTGGATCGCAGTGCATCGCATCGCCGGAAGCGCCGGCCCCGACCTTCGATGCTTGCGGGCTGTCGTCCACGTCCGGGTGCTGAGGATCTGTGGGCTGGGCTCCCTCGTCGACGCCGCTACGCTCCATGCTAGCTATTTCCTTTCAGCAGCTAGCGAAGCCGACGTCTGGGCCCGAGTGCGGTTCTTCTTCTTCCTCTTAAAACATGGCACAAGCCACCTAGGGAGATTGGTCGGAATGGCTTTCGTCTTCTTTGCACGTACCGAAGAAGACGGTTGCTCCGACTCCGGGAACGATCGGTTTGGCTAGACAGCATAAAGTTAACTTTAAATGTGAACAAGTGTGCCGTCCTTGTTTTCCCACAAGCAACCCCTCTTTACATCTCTCTGTCGTATCACTCTATCCTCATCCCGCAAGTTGATTCAACAAAATACTTGGGTATCATATATGACCCGCATTTAGACTGGCGGCCACACATTAGAAGCATTGCGCTTAAGGGTGAGCGTGCCCTCGGCCGGTTGGTGAGGATCACTAACAAAAAATTCGGTATGCGACGAGACACTCTACTACTTCTTTATAAGTCCTATGTCCGGCCAATCCTTGAATTCGGCTCCTTTCTCTTTTCTGGGTGCCCAAAGTACAAGCGTGAACCCCTGTTTGTTATGGAGCGACGCGCTCTGCGCCTTTGCTTAGGTCTCCCTAAATCAGTAGCTAATGCGGTGTTGTACTTGGAGGCGCGAATACCTGATCTCAATTCCCGGTTTGAGCTTATCACTGTGCGGACATTTTTAAGGTCTTTGGAGCCTGTTCCTGGATTGGCTAACCCTATATTTACAACGAACCCAACTCTCTTCTTTGGTACTTCCTGGCCTCGGTATAAGCTCTCTCAGGTGGTGTTCTCTAACTCCCTGCTGTCAAATATTTCTGTATCAATGAGATCTTTGGTACTATAGTCAACCACAGGCGGGCTGACACGGCAGTCTTCTTTGACAACACCCTCCCAAGGAATGCTAAGAACCTGCCCGCCAATATGTTAAATGGGCCATAGAGGAGTACCTAGACAATTTTCCTAACCATATTGCCAACTATACAGATGCCTCCCAGCAAAATGAAAAGGCCGCTATTGGTATTTACTCAAGGGCTCTTGATTGGAGCTACTCATTTCGGGCCCCTGACTATATCCCTATTTTTGTAGCTGAGTTTCTGGCCATTGAGTTGGCCTTAATAAGGATTCCCTGCAGTATCACTCGGGTTATTATACTCTCAGACAACCTTTCTGTTTTGGCAGCGCTCGAAACCTCGAGTGATACTCCTATGAGCCGTTCCCTTCAATTTTTTATTCCTCCACATGTTTCAGAAGTTCGTTTTCACTGGGTCCCTGGGCACTGTGGCATTGTTTCTAATGAGAGGGCTGATTTTTTAGCAAAGTCTGCCCTTGATGGTCCTATTGTCCCTTTCGTCCCAAATACTGTTTACTTGACTCTAGCACGCTTTCAACGATTCCAGCGTTTCCACACCTTGAGCCATGAGCCTCTCCTCGCTGCAGCGGATTTTCAACACCTGGCATTTCCTTGGAGTGCGCGGATGTGCAGTTCGAGGCAATGTGAGGTGTCCATGACCCTTTTGCGCTGCAGGATACCGCGGCTAAATCTTTATTTATGCCGATCGGGGCTTTCGATATCCAACCTTTGTGAGTCTTGTGGCGAAATTGAGTCTATAGAACATTTTTTCCTCTCCTGCCGGCGGCTCGCTGCTCTCCGTAGAATTTGCTTGGAGATCCCCCTCGCTCGGCTTGAGCTTCCTCTATCTATTCCGATTCTCTTATCCTTCGGGGCAAGCGCCAAGGGATATGCCCTGAAACCAGTGTTCGATTCTATTCACGATTATATAATTTCATCTGGTAGATTCCTCTGCTAGAATGTGAATTCACAACTTTTCTTTCTCCGTATTTTTTGTATTGTACAAATTCTAGCTCTGCGTCCCAAATTTTTAGATTTAATTATACTCCATTCCCTGTACATGAGTGCGTTTCTATCCGCTATGCACCCTGGCCAATCCCCCGCCGTGGGTATGTGCCATTCAGCCCGAGGACATCATCATCATCATCATCATCATCGGTTGAGTTTCGGGTGGTTGGTTGAGGTTTTGTTTTTCTCCCTGAGCCTTTGCCCTTATCGTTTTGTGGGCATCAAGCACACGGTGAGGCCGTAAGCCCGGGGTATGTATACCCAGTCTCCCGGCCAGGGGAGCTCTTCCTGGTCGGCATCCCTTTCCCCTGAAGTCTTGCCCTTGGAGGCTTTTTTGCGCAGTGGCGTCGGCTGCATCCCGGTTGCGCTGGTGCCTAAGGATGGTGACGCCATCAAGATGACCAATCCTGGAATTGTTCGGGCTGCACTCCAGTCAGCCACTTCTCATTATGAAGCCATCAGTGAGGTCCGCCAGTTTGGACGCGGCGGTATTCTCTGCAGGTCCTCAGACCTCGCCTGCGTCAGAGATCTCCTAGCTACCTCGTCTTTCGCATCTCTCCGGGTAAGCTCTTTTATCCCGCCACATCTGGCTTGCACGAAGGGCATTGTCCGAGGCGTCGACTCTTCGCTGTCTCCAGTTGAGACCCTTGATCTGCTGTCCGCTGCAGGTATTGTTGCTGTGCACCGCTGTAACCGAGATGTTGGCAACATGCGGGTGCCCACTGAGTCGGTAATTGCCACCTTTGCCGGCAAGTCTTACCCCAGTGAAATAAAGACCTGGCCTCTAATTTTTCGGGTTGATCAATTGTCGTCTAGGCCTCTACAGTGCACCAACTGCTGGCGCTATGGCCATAGCGCCGGCGGTTGCAAATCTACCTTGCGCTGTTGTAACTGTGAAAAAGATCATGCTACGAGCACTTGCTCTGAGCAGAACGAGAAGTGCTGCCTTTGCGGTGGCGCCCACGCTGCTAATTCTTCCAACTGCCCCTCTCGTGCGCAGGAGATTCAGATCTTGGAGCTTATAGACCAGAAACGATGTTCGCGCCGAGAAGCTATACTGGAAATTAAGGAACGGGCCTACGGGTATGCCGGGGCGACCGCTCGTCAGGGAATGATATTAGATTCATCGCTGACTCAGGCAATTGCGTCTGCTGTGGAGGCGTCCATGACAAAAATGGTAGAGAAAATTGCTGCAAGTGTTTCGGAATGCCTCACCAACGACCTCGCTTCCCAGCTCACTAATGCTGTGCAGGCCAGTTTGGCTTCTCTATCGAATGTAATTACCTCTGCTCTTGTCCATTCTTCTCTATCTGCAACGTCTCAGCCCCAGGAACAAACTTCTGCACCCAACACTGTTCTTACTTCGGGTACTTCCAGTGACGCTGGAATTATCTCTGATTCCAAGATGATGGAGCCTGATGTGCGGGTCCTAAAGCGCAGCGGGTCCCCGATATCTCCTTCATCTACTTCTCCTCGTTCACAATCCAAATCAAAGAAGAAGCAGCTTGGCACTATGCCGAAGGATACCATTTTAGAGCAGGCAGTTTCTGCTGCTCTGCTTTCGAAACCATAGCGTCGTTGCGAGTTTTGCAGTGGAACTGTCGCTCTATTCTTACAGCTTCAACAGATTTACACTGTATTTCTTCCCAGCTTAATCCGGATGTCATTATTCTTCAAGAAACGTGGCTTTCAGCAGACCAACATTCTCACTTTAAAAATTATCATTCATTTCGTCTAGATCGCCAGTCACGAGGAGGGGGTTTGCTAACGTTAGTTTCTTCAAAACTTTCCCACAAGGCTAAGGTATCTTTTCAGGTAATGTCCCCTTACTGTGAGATTTTGGCATAGACTTTGTTCTTCCTGGGTGCTCCCCATTTTCCTTAGTAAATGTTTATTTCCCCCATGGAGTCCAGGCTACTAGACCGCTAGATTCGCTTCTCGCTAGCTGTGCAAACCCACTTCTCATGGCTGGCGATTTCAATTCACACCATGTGTCTTGCGGCTACCGCACAAATCTATGTGGGAAGCGCCTTTGGGACTGGGTTTCTGATAACAGCCTTACGTGTTCAAATTCTGGATCAGCCACTTACCTTTGCGCTAAGTCTAAATCTGTTTTAGATCTTACATTCACCAGTCCTGGAATTGGCATAATGAATTGGTCGACTGTTGATTGCGGCTCCTCAAGTGACCATATACCTGTTCGTTTTGATATCATACGTCGTGTAACACCTGCGGCTCGTCCGTTGCGGACGCATGTAAATTATGACAAATTTGAGACGATGTTGCGCTCTGCCCTCGCGTCAGTTTCTATCATCGCCGAAGATCACCAGTCAACAAGCATATGCCTGGCTTTAGAGGATTGCCGGAAAAAGTCGGAGTTCCTGGTGCGGCCCTCAAATGGGAATTCCTCTAATCATTGGTGGAACGCGGACTGTACGAGGAATTACAGGCGGAGGAAGGCAGCATGGAAAAAGCTTCTTTATAACCAATACCCAAATAACTGGAAAGATTATAAATTCATAGCAGCCACCTTTAAACGCACAGTTTCTCGTGCGAAAGAGAAATATGACTCTGAACATTTTGATTTTCTTTCATAGTCAGGCAACCGACGGGCATTATTTGGCTTTTTACGGTCCAGAAAACAGGTCCTACCTTCTCGTGATTTACAGTCATTTTTTATGTCACCTAAGGAAGCTATCGAGGCGGTTGAATCAATTGCCGCGGGCCTGCATAAGCGGTTCTCGTCTCTATTTCCTTTACGTCCCATGTTGTTTGCGCAAAGGACGCCAAATAATTATTTCACTAAAGTCACTCTTTCGGAGCTTTCTCAAGTTGTTCAGAGATTACCAGCTTCTGCTCCCGGTCCTGATGGTGTTACTTCAAAGATGCTCAAGATTCTATTTGAGGCGTCTCCGGACTCTTTGTTACACCTGGTAAACTATTCTATCAAACACGCTTGGATCCCTCCTGAGTGGAAGCTGGCCAAGGTGATCCCTTTACTTAAAAACCAGGGTGGAGGCTATGAATTGGAAAATATTAGGCCTATTTCTCTAACATCAAACGTGGTAAAATTAATAGAAAGGGTGTTACTTATGCGGGTTTCTGCCTTTGTGGACCGCAGAACTATTCTCAGCCCGTGTCAACTCGGCTTCCGGCCGCGATGTTCGATATGGAATGCACATGTAGATCATGAGAGTCGTATTCTTCTAGCTCGTCGTCAACGCCTGCATACTGCTTTGGTTACGCTCGACGTCTCTAAAGCTTATGACAGTGTAGAGCATTCCATCCTAATACACAGGTTGCAGTCCCTCCAGTTTCCAGAATATTTAGTTGCTTGGATATCTGCGTTTCTCTATAACAAGGAATTTTTCTGCGTCCATAATGGGGTAAAATCCGAGAGGTACAAACAGACGAGAGGTGTTCCGCAAGGAGCTGTCCTTTCGCCTGTGCTGTTCAATATTCTTCTGAGCTCCATTCCTCTCCACCACCATGTTCGCACTTACGTCTATGCGGACGACATAGCATTTTTTGCGGCTGCGCCTGATATTCATTCCCTCTATGATCAATTGCAATCATATTTGAGTTCTCTTGAGCACTGGTTGAGCAGTTTACGCCTCACATTAAATGTTAACAAGTGTGCCGTCCTTGTTTTTCCTCTACAGGATCCTGTTGTGCTCTCTCTTTCATGCAAATTTCAACCAATACCTCACGTTCAATCCCTAAAATACCTAGGCGTCATTTATGACGACAAACTCACCTGGCGGCCTCACATTGACCATGTTGCTGTGAAAGGGACTCGTGCCGCAGGCATGTTACGGAGGTTATGCAGTCACAGGTACGGCATGCGCAGGGATACGCTCCTAACGATTTACGTATTGTATGTTAGGCCAATTTTAGAATTTGGCTCTGTGTTGTTTTCAAGCTCGGCTTCATACAAACTTCGTCCTCTCATCCTTTTGGAGAAGGAGGTGCTTCGGATGTGCCTTGGCGTCCCCAAATTCGTGGCTACCAATGTGCTGTACCTTCAGGCCCGCATTCCTCCTCTGTTATCCCGATTTCACTTTCTAACTGTGCAGACTTTCCTCAAAACCTTTGAATCCCATTTTCACCGTTCGCAAAGCATTTCCTGTTGCCAGCCGACCTCCTTTTTTGGTGTCCACTGGCCTCGTTTTCATACCCCACAGGTTGTATTCGTGCAATGGCTGCTTGAGCCTTTAAACGTGCAGATTTACAACATCCTTCCAGCATTAAGCAGTGGGTCCTCTGTCCACATTGTTTTCGATCTTTTTCCTCAAAACGCGAAACTTTTACCACCCCGTATTTTAAATGGACTATTAGAGGATCATTTAAGGTCCCTACCCAAGCAACCACAGATATCCGTCGGACGTACGAGCTAGATCCGAACGTCCTTTGACGAGATCGAACGTCCATCGGACGTACGAAAACAATCCGATTTCGGATATCCGTATTCGTACATCCGCCGGACGTACGGACAGTGTCCACTTTTGTATATCCGCATGAGAGACGAGGTGGACGTCCGAAGGATGTAAGGTCGAGTATTTTCCCAGGCCATGAGTATGTAAGTTTTTTATTTCACAGAAAATTCGAGTCTTTCGTGTATGTATACTGTTTTATTTACATCAGTTGGAGGGTTTGACGCGAAGATGTTTGTAAATTGGTGCGATTCCACTCCTACCTGCAGTGCAAGAGCCGCCAACGAGCTAAATTTATCTAAGAGGAGAAGCAGGTGCTGCAGAATTTTGCAAGAACTCAATGACTAGTTTTATATTTATAAAACTTCTCCAAATTACACTGTTTTGCTAGCTAAACTTGCCATTGAAACCATTCGTAAGCATCAAAACTCCCGTGCATTCTGCTATCACCATCATCATAGATGTCAGTTCGCGGTCAGACCAATCCAATCCATCAGTACGGCTCCGTAACGCTGTTGTTGATATGTCGCGTAGTGTTGTCGCGCAGATCTTTATAGCTCTGTTATTATAAAATGTGGCTTTGTTCGGTCTGTGGACGAAAGTTGCATGTAACTTAAGCAATTCGAAAGATACGGGAAGCGCCTGAAGCTCTTCTGGAACAGCGGAATCCCGTACTGCGTCGACCTTGGTGTTAAGAAGGCTTAGTGCGCATGTGATTGCCTACGAAGGTATGTATCCAGTACACTTCTTGGAACTTTGCTTCTAGGACAATGCAGCATGCTCATATAACATTCGTTCACAGGACAGTGGGAGCAGTAAGCGCTAGGAGATGGCTTCCCCAAGTGTGTGCTGTTCTCACACTTTCGGGAGCCTACATCACACAGCTGCGGGAGCCCTCAACTCGCGCGACTAATTCCCACTCCTCTTCGAAGTTGCGGGACGGAGTGTTTTCGCATCTTGTTAATTTTTAAGGCATCGCTATGTTCACTGTGCCTATATAAAGAGTGACAACGCGCGAAAGGCAGACCATAGGAAGCACGTGAGGTCGCAGTGGTTCGCAACGGAAGCTTTGCGGCTTTCTGTGCACAGTCGCGTACAGTGCTGCGCAGGTTAGTGCCCTAAGGCCCATGAAAATAAATAAAGAACAGATACATTGTCAAATATGGTGTGGAAAAGTGAGAGCTGTTATTGCCTTATATTTATTGAGGTGTTTGTTAAAGTGCATTGTCTGTTATACTTGCAGCATTAAACACTTCTATTAATTGGTTCCAATGTTTTTACTTGGGCTACTGCATTGTGCCATTTGTTTCACATGACTGATGTTTGCCGCGTTCTTTTTTATTTCAGAAATCCTGTGGGTGGGAAGATTACGGATGTGTGTCCCAAGCTTGCCACATTTGAAGAGTCAGATTTAAGAAATTTTCCGAATGTAACCCATTGCTCTGCTGATGTATCATCAACCACAATAAAATATGCGTGCTGCATCAAATTGTTTTTAGTTTTATTGCATTGCGCGGAGTGAAAAAAGCACGCATGCACCATATATGCGAATATTCGAGAAAGATCCGCCAATGGACGTACTCAACTGGACGTCCGTCGGCGGGCGAGCCGTATACACCTTTGGCCACCTTTCGGACGGCCGACGGACGTCTACCGGCTGTTTCCGGATGTTCAGCGGACGTACAGAACATCCGAAATAGACCTCTGTCGGCCGTCCGAAGGATATCGGTGGTTGCTTGGGTACCTACAAAAATTGCAGTAGCAACCGATGCCTCTTAGTGCAACGAAAAGGCAGGGGTGGGAATTTTCTGTCCGAGTTTAGACTGGTCCTTTTCGCTGCGCCTTCCGGATTTCACCCCTATTTTTCAAGCTGAGTTTCTGGCAGTAGTTCTTGCTCTGCGCAAGATTGATCCTTCTATTTCTGCAGTGGCAGTCATTACCGATTCTTTATCTTTGTGTTCGTCCCTCGCATCGCAATTTGAGCCTTGTTCACTTGGTATGGGTACCCGGCCACAGCAGCGTGACTGTTAATGAGATCGCGGATAACCTTGCAAAGCTTCCCTAGGCGGCCCTGTGTTGCCCTTCATCCCGCCTACAGCGTATATCACAGCATCTAGGTTCCGGCGACGAGCGTTATTAAGCGCGCAAAACACAGCACTTTTAACATCGGCGGAATATCAGCATCTGAAATATTCCTGGAGCAGGAAAATTTGTCCATCTCGGCAGCTAGAAGTATCTCTGACGAGGTTGCGCTGCCGCATCCCTCCTCTAAATTTCTATCTGCACAGATCTGGTTTGGCGTTATCTCCCCTCTGTGCATTTTGCCGTGAGCCTGAATCTATCGATCATTTTTGGCTCCATTGTCGTCGTTTCACCTCTTTGAGAAGAAGACTGCTGGAGTTGCCCTTACAGCAACTTTGCCTTAGTTTGAGCAGCCCACACTTGCTATCATTTGGTGACACCACGCTTGGGTTCAGCCACAGGTCTGTTTGTGACGCTGTTCAAAATTTCTTGCTGGAATCTCGACTACCTTGCTAAAGCTTTCAGTATTTTCTTTTTATGCTTCATTATTTTTCGAATTATTCTCTCTTTTCTCTCTTTCACTCTCTCCAATCCAAACTCCTTTATATATGTAATTATTATTTATAATTATTATTATTATTATTTGTTTTGTTTTCTTTTTAATTTTTATTTTTTCATCCTCTCCGTGCCCTTCTTGTGGTAGACTGCCCCGGTGTTCCTCTCCCGTGTGCTTTCCTTTTGCCTTTACTACGTACAGGTGAATACCAACCTTTACCTACCGATTCTTGGCCGATCCCCCAGAGTGGGAATGTGCCATTCTGTCATAGGCTACAACAACAACAACAACATCTTCTTTGTTTCACCGCTGGAATGACAGCAGCGAAAGACCAGAGAGCGGCGCTTTCAGTACTACGAAGCATCAGAGCAAACAATAAAAAGGATACGAAGATGACGTACTGAGGGCGCAATTTTTTTGTGAGGGAAATAAAGGCGCAGTAACCCGCATTTTCCGTGACCTACTCTGGTGTAGGCGCTGGGTAAAGATCCTTGCATATATCTCGTACTTCTTCGGATACCCTGGGCTCCAGTCCTTCGCTAGTCGACACCCCTGTGCACCGTGCTAGCCGGAGAAGCCAAGGCCTACCTCCCGAGCACGGGCCTTTAGAGTTTGCCAGGGCACCCACTCATCGACCTGTCATGCAAGTTGCGGCCTACTACACCTTACAGAATCCGCGACTGCCCAAACCATTCCAGGGCAGCTAGGTCGAAGACTGGCTTGTCGAGTCAGAAGGGGTAGCCCCGTTCAACCAGTGGGACGACGCCGCCAAACTTTGAAATATCTTCTTTAGTCTGGAGGATGGTGCACGCACCTTGTCCGAGAACCGTGAAGACGCCTTAACTTTATGGCGCGAGGCGTACATGACATAGATGACACCGATGCCAAAATGTCATAGATGCCAAATTAATCAGATGTAATGAAACCATGCAGTGAGCGAAAGAAAGCCAGCTGGAATGAAGAGGAAGCTGTTGCTCGTGGCTTCGACCATTCACGATGTCTGGCCGCATGTTGCGTCAGTAGTACTTGGTAAAACCGTGCGGCGGCGACTTCAAGTGTGAACAAACAGTACCAAGATCCGTGCCAGTATGCAGGGCATTCATAAAGAATGTGGGCTATCGCCATGGGCGTCCGGAGGGGGGGGGGGGGGGGGGGGCAAGGGGGGGCGGCTGCACCCCCCTGGAAAATCACTCCCTCGAACCGTGAGTGATGGCCGCACGCCAGGGGCCGTGGTGGGCTCAACCAAAAGGGTAAAAGCAGCTCCGCTTCCACGCTTTGGGTCACATCTGCGAAATGCCGCGTCCGGGCACGCGTCTTTATGCCGTTTTCAAACCACGCCATCGTTAGCTCTGTTGAAGGCCGACCTGTTGCAGACATACAGCGGCACCGGCGAGCATGTGTTTCAAGCCGTCTTGAAATGGGTGCCTGTTTCTTTGATCTCTAGACAGATAGCGACACGGAGGCAGACAGTGCACAGTGCATCTTGTTTTCGCCTTCGTTATGCCGGCCACCGATGAATTCTTCAGGAGGGAAAGACAAATCAGCCGTGTCCACCCCCGCTTTGTCGGGCTGCTCATGGGCAAGCGGGCGATCAGTTGGCGCCGCCGCCGCTCGCTGTGCCTCCGATCCACGGGAGAGCGCAGTGCGGTAGAAGCGCCGCTATCAGAATCTTCGGCAAAGGAGATTAGCATCTTTTGTTCACGGCGACGCAGTCTCCAGAGGCGCCCCCACACCAGCGTCCCTTGCGTCTTCTCCGAAAACCAGCGCCTTTGGTCAACGCAGCCCGATGGCGCCTGCCTGGCTCGCCTGTCACCTCTGGCTGGGCCTCAAATGACAACAGCGCCCGTGTACTGTGCGAGGTCAGTGCCCGGTAAAGAGACCCAGGTGGTCGACATTATCCGGAGCTCTGTACTACTCCGTTCCTCATAACCTGAGTCGTTTTGGGGCTCTGAACCCCATAAAAACACACAAAATAAATTTTCCTACCGGAGTGGCGAGTGTCCCTTCCCCTTGGAAGTCGCACGGAAGTAAGCCCTTGCACGTGTGCGCGCCTCTGTATTTGTGCTTCGGTGTTTTTAGTGGCCGTTTGTCAACGAGGCTGAGAACAACCAAGACAGTGGACGAGAAAACTACGAGCGGCGAGCAGTGTGCGTGCGGTTGCTCGACTGTGCGGATGCGCGAGCAAGATGGAGCGAGGTGTATGAAGCTGCGAGCGTGCATTTATCTTGTAAATAAGTTTTCGTTGTATGTATAGACATCTTTTGTTTTCAACGTGCGCGTTCAACCGTTTTTCCAATCAATGTGTGTGACGAGTGTGCACCGAGAGCGTGTAATGAAGCACAGAAATGAATTTATCACCCGTGTAATCACGCAATTCGCCCAGAAAAATCCGTGGAGTCTACAGTTGCTGTTCAAGGAAGACTGACTGAGTGACTGTAGTTGCGTGTTTGTGACCATATTGTGCTGTGTGCTGGTCATCAATCCGGGTGAGTCGAGAACCCGTATGCAGCAATACTGAGCACTCTTCTCCACGAAGTGACAGTATATTTTGGATTTTTTATTAATTTTAATTGTTTCTTCGTTGATAAACTGCAATGTATCTCTCCCAGCCACACTTTAATTTGCTGTTTGTAATTTTTATTTCATGTGTGTATTTCACTTATTTTTTATTTATATATAAATAAATAAATTCATACCGCAAATAGTGCCTTTTTGCTACGAACATGCCCCCCCCCCCCTCCGGCGCCAACAACCAATGGGCCCCCCCCCTGCAAAAAATTCTGCGGACGCCCTTGGCTATCGCCTCGTTGGACACGGAGTTGGCACATGAGGGGTCACTAGTAGGTGTTAATGGTTGTGTTAGTTCGGGGCGTCGGAGCCCCGCATGCGAGGAACCTCTCAACACAGTCGAAAACCATTCTTTCGGCTTGCCCATTAGTGGCTGGATGATAGGGCGCACTCGTAATGTGCGTCACTCCGTTCTTCTTTAGGAAATTTTCCATTTCCGTAGAAACGAAGGACGGGCCGTTGTCCGTTACCAGCCTTTCGGGAAGGCCGAACGTCGCGAACAGGTTTCGTAGTTCCTCGATCAAAGTCGGTGACTGTATGTTTCGCATGCAGCGCACTTCGAGCCACTTGCTGCGCGCGTCGACAACAATTAGTAGCAACCTTCCCTCCACGGGGCCCGCGAAGTCAGCGTGGATTGTGTGCCATGGTGCTGTCGCGCGCTTCCAATCGGGAGGTGATGCCTTGGGTGGCGCTCTTTGATGCTGGCAGCAAGCCGCACACCTTCTGACCAGGTTCTCGATGTCTTTGTCGACACGGGGCCACCAGAAATAGCTTCGAGCGCATGCCTTCATAGCAACTATGCCCCTGTGACCACAGTGTGCAGCGCCGAGCACGTCTTTCCTCGCTTTCGCCGGAACGACCAGTCTGATACCTCTAAGAAGGCAACCTTCTTGTAGCGAAAGCTCAGGTCCAAGCTTAGTGAACGCCGAAAATTCGTGTCTTGGCAACCTGTGCAGCTCTCCAATAGCGACAGCTCTCACTACGCGGGTTAGTAACGGGTCTTCCTGGGTCATTTCCGCGAGTTGACGTGGGGACAATTCGAAGCTTGGCGTGGAAGCCAGCATGAGTACATCCCCAGGTGGGCATGGTTCATCTACCTGGGCGGGCAGAGGCAGCCTGCTGAGTGCGTCAGCATTTTGGTGCAGGCGTCCAGGCCTGTACACCAAATCGTAGTCGTACGTGGCTAGCTTTAAACACCATCGGGTCATCCTAGGTGAGAGCACCTGAGGTAACTGTTTCTTTTCTCCCATGATGCCAAGAAGCGGTTGGTGATTCGTTAATACGGTCACGTGCCGGCCAGCGATATACTGGTGAAAGTGGCTCACTCCATAAACCACCGCGAGACCCTCCTTGTCCAGCTGGGAGTAGTTTTTCTCTGCGCTTCCCAAAGTTCTCGACGCGAAAGCAATGGGAGCCTCTCTGCCGGACGCATCTTTCTGAGCGAGAATTGCGCCGACGCCATATGGTGACGCATCCACGGACAGAAGGAGAGGCTTTGTCTCGTCATAATGCGCAAGCACTGTTGAAGATCGGATCAACCTCTTAAGCGCATCGAACGTAGCCTGGTGCTTTTTCTCCCACGCCCAGGGCCTGTTCTTCTCGAGGATCTTGTATAGATCTGCGGCAACCGTAGCTCTGTTCTCTAAAAACCGATCATAAAATGCTAGGAGCCCTAGGAAGGCCTGCAGCGAGGTCTTGTCAGTCGGTTTCGGCGCGTGAAGGATTGCCTGGACCTTTTCCTCGGTCGTGTGGACACCCTTAGCGTCAATCTTGTGTCCTAGAAACTCGACTGAGCTTATGCCGAAGCGGCATTTCTCTTGCTTGAGGCGCAACCCTTTCTCGCTTAGCCTCGACAGGACTTGGTCCAGACGTTGCGCATGCTCTGTAGTGTCTTTCCCACTGACAATAATATCGTCGAGGTAAACACTCACCCCTGGAATTCCTGCTAGTGCTGTCTCCATCATACGCTGGAAGATGGCTGGCGCAGCAGATATTCCGAAAGGCAGCCGGTTCACCCTGAACAATCCCTTGGTGGTGTTGGCGGTGAGCAACGTGGCTGTCTCGTCGTCGATCTTTAGCTGCTTATAGGCCTGGTAGAGGTCAAGCGTTGAGAATATAGTGCCGCCACGCAACTTTGCGAATACCTCTGCGGTTGTCGGTAGCGGGTACGCCGTCTTCTTGACCACTGCGTTTACCGTGCTCCTGTAGTCGCCGCAAACGCAAAATGTGCCGTCCCTTTTGCGCACCCACACTAAAGGTGTGGCCATCACGGCATGTTGCGTCGGCTCCAGGATGCCTTGCTTTTGCAGACGGTCGAGCTCTTCCTCCATTGGCTCTTGGTAGGCTAGAGGTACTGGACGTGCCTTACAGAACTTCGGCTTTGCGCCTTCTTCCAAGTCCAAATGAACCAAAGGTCCCACGTAGCCATCGATGTCTTGCTTGAATACATCAGGATGGCATGCGAGAACCTCCCGGAGCTCTTGACTTGGCTCAGCTACCTGGTTAATTCCCTGCACGCAGATGTGCAGCGCCGAAAACCAGTCACGTCCTAGTAAGTTGCAGCCAGTTCCTTTCATCACCAGCAGGGGTAGCACACATTCCTTTGATTTAAATCGCACACGAACTTGTGCGGATCCGAGGGTAAGAAGTTCCTCTCCCGACCAAGTGCGTAAGTCAAGGGGTTCTCTCGAAAGCTTCGGGGCGTTCGTTGGCCATGTTTGGTGGTAAGCAGCCTCGCTGATCAGAGAACATGATGCACCCGTGTCGACTTCGAACGTTAGGTGCCTTCCCTCGACTTCAACGACAACAAGGTATTTGGGGCAGGGTTTTCGCCCACTTACTACGTGAAGCTCGTAGCATGGATCGCTGTGCGTAGTGTCGTTGCTCGTGGACTGAGCGTTCACACTGTGCGTTCCTTGCCTGGTGTTGGACTTGTCTCCCTTGCTTTTTTTCTTCCGAGTGATGCAAGCGCTCTCGATGTGACCCTTCTTGGAACAAAAGCGGCATTGCGCCGTCCTGAACTTGCAGGTAGCAGCCTCGTGCCAGCCGTCACATCGATAGCAATGCCGTTGCTGCGCTGCGTTTTTGCATTCATTTGTGGGTGAGAAGTCTTGTGCACTTCTGCGGAGCTCGTCGCTCCCTAGAGTCCTCGCTGCTGCCTTGACGCACTTTCTGATGACAGTGCCAGGTCCAAAGCACGTTGAAACGTCAAATCTTTCTCCGCGAACAGTCTCTGTTGGAGGTGCTCGTCGCGGATCCCACACACGAACCTGTCGCGAAGCATGACGTCCTGGGGCAGCATGGTAGGGTTCGTTACGACGGCTGTATGGCTTTCTGTCGGAGGCGTCGATGTTGCAGACGTTGTCGTTAGCACCCCAAAGTTGCAATCGGCTGTCAAACCTCTGAGGGCTGCGACGTAGCTGCTGATCGATTCCTCCGGCAGTTGGTCACGTCGCTGGAAAACGTACCGGCTGTACAGCTCAGATGGTCTGGGATCGAAGTGCTTCTGGAGAAGTGTGACCAGATCTTCATAGCTGACTTCTCCAGGAGTCTTCGGTGCGACCAGCGCGCAGGCAGTCTCGAAGGTGTCGGCTCCGCATAGCGTCAGGAGGAGCGCGCGCTTCTTTGCTTCGGCGGAGGCGTCATTTGCCACGAAGTAGAAGGTGAGGCGCTGTATCCACGATGACCAATTCTTGCCGTTAAAGGTGCCCTGCGACGTAGATAAAGCATGGGGTCTTTATTCTTTGTATGCAGAGTAAGGGACATTGTGAGTCTTGAACGCGCAATGAGATCACCGAAATCATAATATTTGATATTTTAATCTTCGCTAGAAATGCTTGTTTCGAGCCGATGGTGTCGCAACGCGGCGGCCATTTGCGGCAGCGGAAATCAGGTGGCATCTAGATAGGGCGCTGCCTTTCTCATTGGTTGGGCGTCCAGTTTGCATATTGTTCCTTCATACTTGTGAAATGGATCCAAAATATTATGTCTCTGAGTACTGAAAGCTTTTCGAATACCACAAAAACTGGAAAAAAGCAGGAAAAGCGAACGAAAACTAACAAGAATACAGCTAGGGGCGACACTTTCCATTCCGCTTCAAACCTTCGTGGCGGCCAGCGCTGTTCAAAAAACGTTGGCTCAAACCAGAAAGCGCGCGCGTCGAGACCGGCCGTGACCTTACCAGGACGACAGCGAAAAAAAAAGCCACTCGAAACACCTTGCCCAAAATTGTGAAGAGAAAGGCCGGACAGGAGGGAGTCGAGTTTGGGGAGGACGGGGGCTACTGCCGACAGCCTTCCAGTCCGACTAAAAAAGAAACTTCGGGGAGCTTCCTTTGTTATTAGTCACCCCTGCCCTGACTACTGCGCCGCGTACACGGGGGGAAGACGCCGCCAAAATGCGCGGCTGTCTACAGCCCCGACAAAGCAACAACTGCATGCACGCTTCCGCTGCGTGTGCGCTAGGCGGGGTTCTGATTGGTAGCGCCCAATCTCAGTACTGGGTGAGTGAAATGGGCGAGTGAAATGCGTTTTCGCCTGAGCTTTTCATTTTGAATTTTCAGAGTGGAATAACTTTCGCTTGCGTGCTCCGATTTCAATAATTCTTTTTGCTCTGGTCTCTGGAAAGCATGGCGAATCTATTTAATGATATTAACTGGTACCGAGGAAATCATCGCGGTGCCCCTTTAAAAGGCTCGATGCCACCGTGTAGTCCTCCAGTAGCCATCGGTGAGACTTCGAATACTGCGTGCGTTCTAAATCCTGCTTCTCGTCGCCAGTGTTAATGGTTGTGTTAGTTCGGGGCGTAGGAGCCCCGCATGCGAGGAACCTCTCAACACAGTTGCTGGGTGGAGACTGGAGGTTTATTGCAGCAGAGGGAGAGAGAGAGAGAGGGCGAGTGTACAAGAAAACACTTCCGCTGCTGTGGGAGCGCGGATGGTCACAGCATGGTGCCAGTCAGGGGGATCAGATCAGTCAGGGGGCTGTAGGGATCAGATGTCGTCGGGGAAGACGCCTGCTAGCTTTTGTGGGAGCGGCCGGCCCGCGCTTGTTTCTTGGAAGCGGGCGGCGAGTATGCGCGGAGGAGGCAAGGGCTGCTAGAGCGGCCTTGCGTCGCTTGGTCGACGAATACGACAGTAGGGGCGTGCGAATATCAGATTTTTCGAATACGAATCGAATACTTCGAATATCGAAACAGAATATCGAACAATCAAGGACAGATCCATTTAACCACTACAAAACATTTACTTGTGCGTCCAAGGATATCAGTGTTAAACTATCAATGACTGGGTGTGGCAGCACAGAAAGTAAGAAAGTCTAGAGTATTATTCTTAGAAGAATGGAATTATCACAGAAAATGGCTAGTACACAGCATTGATTAAGGCTAGCTTGCGGTAAGCACAAAAGCGCGTTGCACAAAAGGTTGTCGTGTAGGAAAACCAGCTGCTCCGCATGGTCAGGCAGAAGTCGTTCCCTTCTAGCTGAAACGACTTCTCTGCCCACAGAAAATGCCCCCTCACTTTGCACTGAAGTGGTAGGCATTGCGAGGTACTGCGTGCACAGCTTCGACAGACTAGGGCATCTGAAAGAACCCACGGTCCGCCACCAGCCGCATGGGTGACTGTCTCGTTTCAACAATGCTTCCTCTGAGTAAGCAGTAAACGCCCATTCTGCAGCAGAAACTGCTTCAATTTCCACAGCATTCCTCACTAAACTGTCAAATGCATTCCAGACATTAGAAGACTGCTGTGCACAGAGTTCTCTGCTCTGCTTCTTAGCTTCTGGGTCAGGAGCGCACAGGGACAGCTGTTGAAGCACTAAATTTTTTAGCCGCATCATCTTTTCTTTCTCGGCTCTGGAAATGGTGGATTTGAAGCGTGAGTCCAAAAACATCGCCAAGCATGCCTCCTTGTCATCTGCATACAGGGTGAACCTTGATTTGACCGAGCATTGCAGGGCTGTATGAAATCCAGTAGTGCCAGTAAAGTTGACAAGGTAATGCAGCATTCCAAAAATGAGTGGTATTTGAGCTGAAAGTGATGGATATGTTTCTGTACTAGCGATAACAGTTGCTTCAAAAAATGGCTTGAGCGTTTCTACATATTCACAAGCTGCTTTCTATTCCTGTGAACTCAGTCCATCAATGCTGTTGCCCGAAGTGGCAAGGTCCACAGTGACTGCCTCCTCTAGTTCCAAGAGACAAGACAGCATTAGGTACTGGCTGTTCCATCTGGTTTCTACATCCTGCGCCAGACGGAGAGGATCTTTGACGGTTTTTTTATATTCCTCAAGTTTTCTTGTGCTTATGAACTGCGCTTATAATGACCAAAATTTTTTCTGGCCTTCTTGCACAGACGATCAATGGTCGACGTACGAGATCTCGCGTTGTTAAGGGCTAGCAGCAGGGTTTGGGCGAAACACGATCGCTCAGTCTACGGGAGCCTCCTGACAGCGGCACGGATGTTGCGCCCATTATCTGTCAAGATGTACAGTCTTTGTCAAAAGTAACCAGGCTGCATGGTTTGCTTCTAGCTCGTACAGTGGAACCCTTTACAGCTTCCCTGAGGCTGAAATGGGCGTTAAAGGTAAGGAC
The DNA here is from genome assembly GCF_055824585.1 of Amblyomma mixtum. Classification (NCBI taxonomy): domain Eukaryota; kingdom Metazoa; phylum Arthropoda; class Arachnida; order Ixodida; family Ixodidae; genus Amblyomma; species Amblyomma mixtum. Next base: position 309,651,592 of record NC_143014.1, read on the forward strand.
TGGGGTACTTCTCACCTTCCAACAACTTTTGATGTTTAGGAAAGCCACAAGGGCTCCACTGTACTAGCTGGAAGCAAACCATGCAGCCTGGTTACTTTTGACAAAGACGGTACTTTTCAGTTGTCGGGTATCCCCCACTCGCTGCACATCTCGTCCAGCATAGCTGCGATGTTTTCAGAACGGTGACTCTAAGCATGAACCGCTGTATTTGAAAATTAGGATTTAGGAGATGGCAAGTGAAGCTCATGTAGCTTTCGTTCGCTCGCGATGTGCACATGTCGCTGGTAGAGGCAACAGCTGCACTTCCGCCTTCAAAAGCATTGCTGAGCTACATTTCCACCTTTTTCCGCGTATCGTCAAACATGTAACTTGGCTCGAACTTGACTTGCGCTGGTCTCAAGACAGCTTCACCATGTGCCATAAACCTCACTCGGGCGGCGCCCTTCAAAGCGGGACCCCTTGCTTCAGACAGATGTTGTCATTGTTACCGTCTTTTCAGTCCGTTCACTAGCCATAAATGAAGAACAGCGTCTTTCGCTTCGTCTATAAGAAAACGTATATGATTAATAAATTTGCTTATTTGATCACTTACAGTGACGATTCCGCCGCTTACTTTTCTAGGCTTAAGACGTGCATGCGTCACACTTTGCACCAAAAGGTGCAAAGTATGATTGTCACCCCGTACAGTTTGTGATCGTTACAGTTGCACTCTTCCCGGTTGATTCACAGTTTCGTAGGTTTTGATGGCTTTAAAAAACGCTGGTCATTTTTTGCACTCTTTAAAGGCTCTGCGCAAGAGTTAAGGCATCCTCAACAATAATTACGATGCCGAGATGTATCTTTCATGTCATATCTTTCATGTTTGCTGTGGAGACATTGTGATCACTGCACGATGTTCAGGGCGTGATTTTTGAATATATTAAAAAAAAAAAGCTCCCTAAGGGAGGTCAACCTTCAGCAAACCTGCTCGTACAGTAACACGTTGCTAGTCTGTGCCACGTACGTATTTGTACCAAAGTGACGTATGTCACTTTCATCGACCTGCCATGCAAGCTGCGGCCTACTACGCCTTACAGAATCCGCGACTGCCAAACTATTCCATGGCAGCTAGCTCGAAGACTGGCTTATCGAGTTAGAAGGTATGGGGTTTAAAAGGGGGAGATAAACACGTTCTCCCCGTTTAACCGCGGCTGACTCAGTTCAAAACCGCGCGGACCCCACCCCGTGGTCGCGTACGCTACTGAGCGCACGCCGACCACGGCGGGCCGTGCTCTACGGGAACAAAGGAACGACACACTGGCTGACACAAACAAGGCATTTATTGCTATAGCAACAATAACGCCAGCTAGCAACAAAATACACTGAGGAATCTAGGATGTCCGACTCACCAGCACGGCTACGAGCGAACGTCCGCCCACGGTAGGGCAAAGGGATAAACTTCGAGGTCGAGCGGGACGGGCTTGGCGGGAGTAAGTTCCGGCCAAGAGGCGCCCGTCGACGAAGAGCGAAGCCGCGAGCGAAACGTCCGCTTGCTTCCCGGTGCCGAGGGAGAAGAGACCCCGTCGCTCCCCGCGAGCGCGCAGCAAAACGCCATCCGTGGCGCTGGTGTCGCTGCGACGCGAGCGCCCTCCCTTGTTAGTTACAGTAACCGAACCGAGAGGAGTGCTTTTCGGGGGGGCAGCTAACAACAGTGGGGTGCGTTGAGGGAAAGCGAACGCAGGGGACGAAGGCGTCCCCACATCCCCCCAACCTTAAATAGACCCACGCGCCTGCAAGTTACATGCTATGGAGGAGTCTCCTGGTCTTCATGCACTTGAGGCAGGTCGTGCAGCGGAGGTCACGCCGACAGGGTGCACGCAGTCTTCCGCGGTATTCCGAAGGCGGCGTGAAGGTCTCCGCTGGGACGACTCGCATGGCCCGCGGGCCCGCGAAGAGGAGGGCCGGTTGACCACTGCAGGCCAAGATTCCGCAGTAGTCGCCAGGGCAGCAGCAGCCGGAGGTGGCTGCTGTCTGGTCTCGCCACGGCTGCCCCGGATGGATGCGGCGAACAGGATACAGGCCGCTCCGTCGCAGCAGGCGGCGGCGAGACGATGTGCACAGGACAGCAAGCCGCAGTGGCTCCAGATCTGTAAAATTTCCGAAACACACTCCGCATGCCTTTAACGTAGGTCACGGGAGGGGGAACGGCGTACACAAGGGCCTCGTGGCTCAAATGCTCAACTCGCTAGCAAAACGTGTCGGGCGGCTGTGCAATGCAAAGTTCGAGTGAACAAAGACCTTTCTTGAGTTGAACGAGAATGCTCGGTTCATGCGAGGTTAAAAAAAACGGGTGGCCAGCAAAGTGCGCCCCCTCTCAATACCACGGTCCGGTGGTCGTGTCACTTTTGACAAGGTGCAGGCGGCTATGAATAGCCTTAGGCCTCACTGCCACAGTGAAGGTCGACGACCCCCAACAAAAGAAAGACCCGAAACGGGTTTCGTGCGCGCAGCCGCGAGGAGACATCAGCGTTGTGGGGTGGTCCTCCCCGCTCACTGCACAAAGCAGCTTATGAGCGATCGGCGCCCACCGTATCGGACGGTGTCGGAACGCCCGGTGCCGAGCTGCAATACCAGCGAGCTCGTAATGGCACCCGTGGCCCCAGGCCACCCGGCTCCCAGAGCCGCGACTCCCAGAGTCGAAAAAGAGACAGCGAGAAAATATATACAGAAAACTCGGACCACCCACGCGGCTTCCGTACTCACTCGCTTCGGGCTCGGCAACTCCGCGGGCGCTAGGCCTCGCGCTCCCTCGATGCGGACCAAGTGGTTCTTGAAGAAACTCCAGGAAGAAAACTTCACAAAAAAAAAACATGCTGAGCATGTCGAAAAGTTCAAACATGCTGCAGCGCAATACACCTCGCACTCAAGAAAGCATGCCGCAGGTCCTAGCGATCAAAATTCACTCTAGGCCTAGCACTTGTCAAGTCCGGACAAAGAGCGTTCCTCGAACCGAACAGACTGTCGTCCAATGTTCCAAGAGCAGGCCCCACGTTGGGCGCCAGATATGGGGTTTAAAACTGGGGAGATAAACACGTATTCCCCGTTTAAGCGCGGCTGACTCAGTTCAAAACCGCGCTGACCCCACCCCGTGGTCGCGTACGCTACTGAGCGCACGCCGACCACGGCGGGCCTTGCTCTGCGGGAACAAAGGAACGACACACTGGCTGACACAAACAAGGCATTTATTGCTATAGCAACAATAACGCCAGCTAGCAACAAAATACACTGAGGAATCTAGGATGTCCGACTCACCAGCACGGCTACGAGCGAACGTCCGCCCACGGTAGGGCAAAGGGATAAACTTCGAGGTCGAGCGGGACGGGCTTGGCGGGAGTAAGTTCCGGCCAAGAGGCGCCCGTCGACGAAGAGCGAAGCCGCGAGCGAAACGTCCGCTTGCTTCCCGGTGCCGAGGGAGAAGAGACCCCGTCGCTCCCCGCGAGCGCGCAGCAAAACGCCATCCGTGGCGCTGGTGTCGCTGCGACGCGAGCGCCCTCCCTTGTTAGTTACAGTAACCGAACCGAGAGGAGTGCTTTTCGGGGGGGCAGCTAACAACAGTGGGGTGCGTTGAGGGAAAGCGAACGCAGGGGACGAAGGCGTCCCCACAAAGGCGTACTTAAAAGACAAGAGTTCAACACAAAAGACACCACTGCAGCGAGCAATACTTACTAGCCCATAACGCGCACACTTTCTCCATCTTTATATATGCCTTTCAAGCGAGCCGCTGTTTGACGTCAGTGATGCTTAGCACTTCAGCTAGAATATTTGTTAATTTCCACATTATGGGGACGTAAATCGGTCATAGCTGTATGCACGAAAGCTGCAGGTACAGTTGAATGGAATGCTCGAATAACTCGCAGCATTTTAAAAACACACTTGATCGAAGTACTCTAAAGTTGTTCAAAAACGTCAAAGAACACCCGTACTCCCTTACGCACCCGAAGGAGCTGCAACACCCTTGCACCTTTGAAGGGTGCATAAAAGGTGCTAACGTGCTCAGCTCACCCTTAAAGAAAAAACAAGAAAAAATGATTTGAAAAGGGTGCAGTCATTAGTGTTATGCCTTTAAGTGTGCAATTTTTTTTCCTGTGGCATGCCTTGGTCGATTTCTTCCTTTCATCGCGAGCGGTGCTGACTCGCCACCAGTCTTTGTGTGTGCTCCGAAACTGTTCATTACCTATTCTGTGTGTATTTTTATTTCTGTACCCATATATCCAGGGCACAGCTGATCATACTGGTGTTCAAAATAAAATTAAACTGACTACAAGGCGAGTTAGGATTTCACAAGTTCCTTGCAGCGCTACGGAAGCTGTAGACCTCCTCAGCCTATCAGGAAAGTGTGTCAAACGTGTTCCTCCGCTACTTGCTGTTCAACACAAAAGACGCCACTGCTGCAAGCAATACTTGTTCATAACATGCAGCGTCGGAACGTCGCTCGTGCCTGATCGGAGCTTATGGGGGTTTAACGTCCCAAAGCGACTCAGGCTACGAGGGATGCCGTAGTGAAGGGCTCTGGAAATTTCGACCACCTGGGGTTCATTAACGTGCATCAACATCGCACGGTACATGGGCCTGAATTTTGACAGCCGCGGCCGGGATCAAAGCCGTGTCTTTCGGGTCAGCAGTCGAGCGCCATATTCAGAGCCACTGCTGCGGCGGTTTCTGTAAAGTATAGTATTTATTCACGAACCGGTTATGCAGTGTATCCCACTATAGATTCAAGTAATATTGCATTAGAATGTGCTTGAATCCAGCCTGGTAGTAGATGTGCCCTTTCATTCAGAAAATGCTCCCCAATCTGGTCTTCAGGCAAGCCGCATATGAGCATTAGGATCCATAACGTAGTCATAGCGTAGCGGGCCCGGGTCGAGTCTGTGCTTCGATCCCGCCCGCGGCTGTCGAATTTCGATAGAGGCGAAATTCAGGCCCATGTACTGTGCGATGTCGGTGCACGTTAATGAACCCCAGGTGGTCTAAATTTCTGGAGACCTTCACTATGGCATCCCTCATAGCCAGAGTTGCTTTGGGACGTTAAACCCCCATAAACAATAAAATTAACTGAGGAAGTCAGGATAATCAGATTTCTGCTTCTCCACGAGAAGAAATACTATGTGCCCAACAGATGTGCACTTTTCAAAGTGACACAGAAACGATTCCAGCGTAAATTGATGGGCTGCCATCTGATCACAAAATCACCACACTGCAGAGAAATTGTCAATTACTTTTTGCATACGCATTTCTATACACCAATAGCCAGAACTCTCCTTTTACCTCTCTTCAGTTACCACGTTCAGTCATGTAATGCGCGCACCCCTACTTTGTTACCAGAGTTTGTAAAAGAAAGTTTTACTGGCTCATTTTACGCTGCATGCAGGTGCACACAGGGCAGGCTTGGGAAGATCGGCGCCGCTGTGAAAGGTGCGAGTGGAGAGGGGATGCCACCAGACAGATGTCACTGCCAACGCCAAGCCACAGTGGAGTCGGGCATCAATGCAAGGGACGAGCACGACCAGCATTTTTGGGAGTGTGTGACTAGGGTGCCAGAACCAGCTTGCCTTGATAACCCCTTCCCCACACACAATATAGTACATATAGAAATGAGTCAGCACCAGCTACCTAAATAGCCACAGAGAAGACAATATAATAGAAAGTAATACTAGCAGCAACTGGTGCACCGATCCTTCCCCGACTACGGAACAATTTGCTGCTTGTCAGCCAGGCTGCAAATGAGGGTGACCTTTCATCTGTAATTGCCTACGACTGCTGGCTTTGCGATTGTATTTTTGAGAGTTTATAGCTTTCAGCTGCACGTCACTATGCCATCCTGCGTGGCAGTGCGGGAGGGCTTATACTTGAAGTCAACTTTTTTTTGCCCAGCAAGGAGCGAGAGTTGAACAACGGGCGACAACACATGGTGTATATAATATGCATATCATGACCTTTGCAGTTTTTGAGGACATGTTTGCGAAATCTATGAGCAATCTGTGCACCCACTTTTTGAAGCCCCAAAGAAAAAGTGTGTTATACAAGTAAATGCATTTCACCCTGCACAATCTTGGTATTTTTTTCCTTTGCCACTGCATTCCGTAAGAACACTCTTGAAGGTGCAGCAGTCAAGACAGGCATCCTTGCCTGCCTTTACAAATATCAGCACTGTGCAACTCTGCAAAGGCAATAATCACATCCCACATACAGCTGGATGGGACGATGACCCCTTTTATTTCCTGTGTTGGTTGTCACTGTACATTGGGCAGCATTCACAGCTTGAGGGCAAATTTGCGGGGTGGGTAGGCAGCCTGCTTGCGGGTCAGCTTGCGTGTGCGCAGCCGCTTCTCATGAGGGGTCAGCTCACGGCGCTTGGCACGGGTCAGCTTAGGCCGCAGGTCCCTGGGCTTGTACTTCTTGCCCCGGTAAAACTTCCGCAGGTTCTCCTTTTGCGTTTGATGGATGACTGTCAGCACCCGTGCAATTGACTTTCGCACCACCCGGCTGCAATAGATCAGGCACACGATCAACCACATTACATACACAAGGCCTCTCATTTAATCGAGATGTGTTTCTCTCTTAAACCAAGCAAGAAATATAAAGTGCAAAGGCTTCAATGGCGACCAAGAACGAAACTGCTTGACAAATGAGAAGCCATTCAGTAAACTGTCAATCATTTTAAGCAGTTTTGTTATATGCTCTGTACCAGAAAGATGCTACACTTAAAAGGTCAACAAAAAAAAAAAATCCCTCGCCAACACTGCCTTAGTGTTTGACTTAAATCGTTAGCTACAGGAGCTTCAAGTATTTACATCGGTGTGCTCAGCAAACGTGAAGAAGACCAAATCTAAAATTCGCGGATGTTCCCTTTCCAGAAACATCCCTTCTAGACACAAGCAGCATCATCTACCTCATGGATTTTGCACTATTGCAATTTACAGCCACCTTCACTATATCCAGTATATTTCCTCACTATATCAATTGGGGGCGGAAAGGACTCAGTTGCAAATCCCCACACATATTTTGGGCTTCACCTCCATTACCGATTTTATCCAGGAACACGCCAAGTGATTTGAAACCACTTGGAACATGCTGTGTGAAACGGGTGGCCCCCAAATTTTATGCAAATAGTGGTCCCAGGGGGGGGGCCCACTTCGATAGCCGCTATACTGACACATATAAGTACCGATTCAGGCGCTACATGCTCACTGTTCCTAGTGATATAGTAGTGTGGTCACGTGGTTACTGTTTTAGTCAATTTGACCTTCATTGTAGGGAGACACATCCTTGAACGAAATATACAGCTAACGCTCCTGAGCATAACGCCACATGCAAAGGTAAAGCCCTGAGGAGCGGCGATAATCAGATTAGACATGGGCACAGCCTTTCCCCCTACCTGGGCCATGTGCGAGCATCACGGAACAGAAGTGGAACGTTATGTGATGCCTGGTCTGCAAGCAAACTGCCTGTTGTGTCGATCGGCCTTTACCCACATGAACATATGCCCACTGCAGTACTTCAACAGAAAATTTTCGAACGACTAATATTGAAGCACTCCACCAAGAGGGTGGCAGTCAACACAGCAAGTCCCAAAGCTGCAGTTTGAAGCCCTAATACAAGACCAGCGATACCTATCACAAATACAGCAACTGCACTTTGCCAGTATTGTGTGCCAGACCCCAGTAGCAGTGTTATGTATGCCCTTTCAAACCATTTTAAGCAACAAACAAGAAAACATAACTAATTAAACCTATGAGACACTGTGACTAACTGCACAAAAAGGCCCTGAAAATTTATTCCAACAAAACTCTATAAAAGTGACTGTAGACCAGAACATTTCGCATCCCTCGTTTCCAAAACGTTTCGTAACATCCGCAACTCACTTGTGTGAACGCACAAAGCACTTTGATGCGAGGAGCCACATTGTTTAATGAACTCAAATTAATCAGTCCCATATGAGCAGGTTATCCAAATCAATTATATCTCACCACCATTTATGTGCACATGACTATTTAAAAATTTGTCCTGAAGTGGCTAGTGCTGTTTTTCCGATGTCAGCGATGCCAGCTACGTTTGAAACCCCTACAGGTCAGAATGGCACGGCCATTTCGTGTAGAAAAAAAAGGACATCGCAAAGTTCTACGGGGCACTTCTCTCTGGTACTGTCACTTTCTTCGATGTGGTGGAATGTTTTACTCAAAAACACTATGCTTCATCTCACAAATAGTTTGCAGAGGCCGCCAAGCTATTTTAATACTACCCAATCATCGGAGCGCATCCAAAAAAATGCCGCCATGCATGAACTACATCTAAAACAATTTGGTTTGTCTAATTACAAGCCAGATGACGCAGCATGCTGTAAGCAACGCGGAAGGCTCCTAAATCAATGGTTTGGTTTATCGGGTTTAACGTCCCAAAGCGACTAAGGCTATGGCTCCGGAAATTTCCACCACCTGGGGTTCCTTAGCGTGCACTGACATCGCACAGCACACGGGCCTCTAGAATTTCTCCTCCAAAGAAATTCAACCGCAGCGGCCGGGATCGAACCCGCGTCTTTCGGGTCAGCAGCCGAGCACCATAACCACTGAGCCACCGCGGCGGCGCTCCTAAATCGAGTAGCGAAGTCGTTAGTAGGCAATGAGTCTACAGTGTCTCTGGAGCGTGTTAAACAATGCGGGAAAAAAAGAAAACTACACCAGAAAAGAAACTTGTTCTTTGACTACAAGCTGGACAAGCAGAGCAGCCGTAAGCAATGCGGAAGGTTCCAATATTGGAGTGCGAAGTCATTGTTTGCAGGCTAACAATGCTCAATGGACGTGGTAAGGAAATGGTGAGACAGTCAAACCTCGATATAACGAACACAGATATTACGAATTATTGGCTATATCGAACTTTTCGTAAATATCTTTGACAAACACGGTTGGCCTTAAAACCCCCCAGCGCCAAACGGTGCTCGTTCAGATGACAGGCGGCAGGCTTCGCCACATGACACGTGCAGGGGTGGAAGCAGGCTCCAGCTTTTTGGAGCAGGCATGGGAGCAGCAAAAGTCTTATTTTGGAGCAGCTTTGGAGCAGCAAAGGTCCCATTTTGGAGCAGGTTTGGAGCAATTTGTAGGCTATTTCGGAGCAGTTTTGAGCAGATTGGCGACATTTAAATGCGACCGAGAGCAATTTTGTTTGCAACTAGTCCAAAAACAGCATAAATATTGATCACGGATCCCACAGGCCAGAATTAATTAAAAGCACTGCAACTGTTCTGAAGATGTTTGCTAGAGTTCATAAAAAGAAATAGACATGTGGCAGCTACTACAAACAGTAGTTGCAGTACATTAGCTGCTATTAATTTCAGTTCAGAAAAAAAGGAAACAACATAATGGGGACAGCTCATCAAAACTGTCAAAAGAGTGCAGCAGAATCTCGAATATACTATGTCAGGACTGAAAAAAAAATCAATACCCGCCAACCGGTGGATTTTGAAAATACGGAATATTACCACAGCCAAACCAACAAGGAGGTACTCGCATAATTTGCGCCCTCGAGTAAATTTGTACCCAGAATTTATTACCCAAGCATATATGAAAAAAAAAATGCACCACTGTGCACGCGGGTGCATGCAAGGCAGGCTGTGGAAGATTGGCGCAAACATGTTGCGGTGTACGGCTGTGAAAGGTGAGAGTAGCGAGGGGACGCCGGCCGCATCACTGTGAAGATGTAACCACGTAACTGGCCAGGCCAAGCCAAAGCAATGTCAACGGCGTGCGAGGTGCTAGCACGACAGGTAGTTAGTCCGGTGTCCATTCCCTGGCAGCTCCACGTATACGAGGTCTGTTAGAAAAGTATCCGACCTTTGCCCGAAGAAAAAAAACTGGCATAACTGGAGCGTTAAAAACCTAATAACCTTCAAAGTAGTCTCCTTGGGGCTCCATATACATCTCCCAGCGGTGCTGCCATTGTTGGAAGTATTCCGAAAAAGCCCTTTTCGGAATGGAATTTAGCTCTGCTGTCGTTGCAGCCATAATGTCCATTCTTTTCTGAAATCGCGCTCCTTTCAATGGCATATTGATTTTAGGAAACAGCCAGAAGTCGTAGGGGGACATATCAGGAGAGTAAGGAGCCTGTTGAACTACAGGAGTCAGGTTTTTCGTCATAAAAGTCTGAATCAAATGCAAGGAATGTGCAGGAGCAATGCCGCGAGGGATGCGCCAATTTTTTGTTGACCTCAATTCCGGTCTCTTGCGCCGCACAGCACCACGTAGGCAATGGAGCACATTCCTGTAGTACTCTTTAGTCATTCTTTGACCCTGTGGGGTGCGTACTCGTGGTGTGCCACACAGAGGGAGTCAAAAAAGCAGTCAGCATCACTTTGACATTGCTGCGCACTTGGCGGGCCTTCTTTGGTCTTGGTGACGTGGAATGCGTCCTCTGTGACTGGGATTTGGTTTCCGGGTCGTACCCGGACACCCAAGACTCGTCACTAGTGATTACGGCGTCGGTAAAGTCAAGGTAACTGTTTGTGGAATCCAGCATCTCCTGTGAGACTTCAACACGAAGCTGCTTTTTCTCCACCGTCAGCAGCTTCGGCACGAACTTCGCCGCAACTCTCTCCATGGCCAAATCTTCGGTGATAATGGAATGTGCAGAAAAATTGCTGATGTCCACCTCTTCCGCAATTTCTCGGATAGTCACACAACAGTCCCGCATCACCACAGCGTTCACTTCGGCAATTACCTGGTAATTTGGGCATGTTATTGGCCGACCGGAGCATGGCTCTCTCCACGGATGTGCGGCCGTCTTTAAACCAGTTGCACCACTGCTTAATCTGTGTGCTGCTCATAGCATCATCACCGAAAGCCGCCTGAACATTTCGAATGGTTTCCACTTGGCTATCGCCAAGTTTCTGGCCAAATTTGAGGTAGTAGCGCTGCTCCTCTCGCGCCGCCATTTTCCTTGCAACAAAAAACCGACGAGAGCACTGCGCATTGCCTCACTCAAACGCTGCTTCCCAGCGAGTGACGCTATCGGCAGGCGGGAAAAAATTCGTGCATGCGCACGAGGGTTCAAGGTCGGCTGCTGTAAGCGCGCTTGTTTCATATCCATCAGGTGTTCGCAAAAAAAATAAAGTCGGATACTTTTCTAACAGACCTCGTAAGACGTTCATAATTCGTTTGTTAAATTAGCTCTGGTAAAGAAAATTATATTCGCGCGCTGTTTACCTGGCCCAGAGCCGTGTATTACGGCTCTGACCCGCCCACTCGCGCTGGTGGCTGTTTTCCACGACAAGGTGTCCGAAATCCTTAACAACAGCGGTTCGGTTTACAGTTCGTCAGCTGGGCCCATCGCGAGGACGCCGTTTTAGCGTCGTTTATCGCCACTGGCTCCTGACTCTGATTGTATCATTGCGCATTTATTGCTTAGAGCTGCGCACGCGGCATCATGTCATCCCGCGGGGACAGAGGTTGGGGTGCAACTGGGGGGTCGACGTACACGCGATAATGTAGGGCATATATGCACGTTATGACCTTTGTAGAGTTTTTTTAGAACGTGTTTCGCGAAATCTCCACATCTCTTTTAGCAGCCCTAAATTATTGAAAAAAGTGCACAAATTATGCGAGTGAACCTGGTACCTCGTCCGCACAATAATTACAGCTTGCTATGTGAGGTCATTTCACAATACCGGCCGCACTAGTGTTATATTACCGATAATAGTTAACAGTACTTTTACTCATGCTTGCACAAGCCTTTGGTGAAAGCCGCGCCGACCGCCACGAGCAGGGACCACACCACGAGCGAACCCAACTGTCGATGCGAATACGGTTGCGTCCATTTCGTCACGAGCACCCAGTGTTGTCCAGCCGACAATAACACTTGGCTAACTTTGACTCTGTATACTTGCAATGGGAGTAAATTGCAGTTTGGGCGCAGCTTGGCGCAGGAGATCAAATTGGCACAGCATGGCGCAATTGGCACAGCACTTCCACCCCTGCACGTGTCTGGTGGCAATGCGGCAAGTGTTGCATCACTGCATTGCATTGTAAAACATTTATTTCCCCGTTTAGAGAAGGTTGCAGTAGATATGTACTAGATGGCCGCCAGGCAGCGACCTCATTAACTCGTTCGATCACCGGTACTTGAATCTTCGGGTCTGAGCTGACCAGCACGGCATCCTACCGCTCAGGAGCTGTATTAATTCCGTCGGGGGCACATCTTTTGCGCAGTTCCAGAGAATGCGGTCAAATGTGGCTCTTTCGCCACATTTACTGCTGTTAGTAATGTATTGGATGGGGTACAGGAGGGCAAGCACTGTCGGATTCAGAAGGGAGCGTCCATCCCTCGCTATATTCGGAACGTAGGGCAAGCTCACGGCTCGGTTGACGAAACCTCGGGCTTGCGCATGAGCCACCTTGGAAGAGGGCCGGGTGTTCTAGAGGATACAGAGGGAGGTAGACGTGATGCGGCCCCCCTCATAAAATTGCAAACGGCCATTTTGGAATCGTTGAATATAATATGAGCAGGCATGTTTGCTATAGCTACAAGTAAGCCTTTATCTTCCACTTGTCAACGGCGGCGTGGCAGTCAGAACGTGTTCACGCTTCTGATATCCGTCGACAGCGCATTGAAAGCAGCAGCACAAGCGGTTGTAAGCTAGCAGTGACAACCCTGCGCTCATGTCAGCGGTCGTGGAGGTAGTGAAAACAGCGACAGTTTTCGCTCTGGCATACTGCCCTCCACGCGACACAACTGTGATGCAGGGAAGCCACCACAGCTGGTGCTTAAAGGGCCACGGACCACCCCAGCTCAGCAGACACTCTCTACCTCTCTTTCAGCGAGCCTCCTCTCCTTCCATTCCCTCCTCGAAATTCTTCTCTCCCGCTCCTCGTCGAGTAGGCTCGGCAAGGCAAAATCACCCCTTCCTTCTCCGACGTAAGCCGGAGGCGTGGTGTCTGTGGAGTGCTTCACGGGGCTACGTCATGGCCCCGCCTTCAATAGAATTCTTTTCTTGGTTTTTGCTGCTGGGGCTGAAACAGCGTCGTCGCATTTTCTCCGCACACTGAACGATCGAGAGGCGCGATCGGCTCGACCACCTAGACTTGTTAGCGAGCGCACCCTTTCATACATCTGTTTGTCATTCCCAGTTAGCGAGCCACCTTTTCATTTTTTTTTTTAGGCCTCCCCACCGTTTCACGAGCGGATGGGCGGAAGTCGTTTCTGTTCGAAACACACGGCGAAGTGCGGACCCGGCAACCGCCCGTTTGCTTTTCTTCATGTGTGTTTGTGTTCTGTGTGTTTGTGTCTTTTCTCCGCTCCGAAGCCCATGTCGTTCATTGGAGTCAGGGCGTACGCAAGATGCATGGAGGATAAGCGGTGTCTATGCGGAGCGCTCAAGTGGACGAGCGAGGGAAAGGCTCTGCTGCACTACTAATTAAAACCTTGTTTTGGGGGGCTCGCATAGAAGAAAAGAAACTGAGAAGGGAGCGCGCACGCAGAGCTTCTCGTGACGTGATCACGGCGGGGGGGGAGGGGGGGGGGGCGAACCAACTCCCTCAGTTTTACTATTTTTTACTTTTTATGGCAAGGGTTCAAGGCTGTCGCCGCACGCTCCCTCCGCAGTTTTTTTTTTTTTTTCCTTCATGCGGGTTTGGAGGCATGAGCCAGAACAGAAGGCGCTGCGGAAAGCCTTGTGCAGACGACGCGACGCCAAGGCTACGCCCAACCTTCTCCCGTCAGTCAGAACGATGCACCAATGGAGTGCCTTTAGCGAAAGTAGCCACCCTTGACGTCAGCGGGGTGCAGAGTAGTGGGCGGGGCCCGTTTTTGAAGGAAGGAAAGAACGAACGGGCTTTGATTTGAATTTTCGCAGCTTTTCGGGGCGCGCATGGCTCTAATATTTTGCAGAGGTTATCTTCGATGCCTCATCTATGCAGTGGGCTTGTTTTTCAAAAATGTCCGGACCCTGGTCAGTGGCCCTTTAATCTGCACTTGCAGTGCTGTGCGGGAAAGCGAACCTAATGCGCTCGGTTTTTTGCGGACTCCAGAATTACTGCGTCTCCAAAACGCCGCTGAAACCTGTGATAACGTCTTTCTCTAGCAAGGATCACCTGAATTGCCATCCCTTCACCAACTGAATTTTGCCGCTAGTGCGTGCATTTCTGGCAAAATTTTATATTACAAATTTCCGCTACCTGTTCACTATAACAAGGTCTCGCCATATTCAGCATTATGGCTATATGACAAAGCAAAAATGCTTGCAATCAAAAGGTAACTATCAAGAACAAATTGCACCAACCTGCATCACATTTTCAACAGCTGCCACCAGTGTTAAGTGAAACAAGACATAGGAGACAAGCACAGCATCAGCACACATATGCAATACACCTGTCAAGTGCACAAGCCAAAAGCACTTAGAGGGTATGTGACTTGCCATAAGTGCACTGTGGCAAAGCTAAACAGCGTAGGTGGAGTGTCATGCACAGTCCCACAGAAGACTGGTGTCCAGCTGGAGTTTGCTCACGGAACACATTTTTCTGAATGGGTGCGTCGACTTCAAAGGCACAAAAAGTAAATGTATGAAAAGCACCTACAGCTTTATTTAACTTAGGATTTTTGCTATCGCAACAAGCAAAACACAACAAAAGAGCGAGATTACATGCAACTTCTCTTTGCGCTACCATCTTGTTTGCTGTCAAAATTATGGATAGGCTAGAAACTTTTTGTCTGGTCTTGGCTTTTTATTATTTTTTTTTCAGCTAGAAAGTCGTTTTATTTGCACTATTGCATCAAACAATCAATTTTTAGAAGTTTCTGCTTTTCTATCTACTTTCCTGAAAATTCCGCTCACTGTGTCGCCATATTTGTTACGAGTGACACTCAGCTGCCCCATTCAGCACTGCGTAGTGTCACTCAAGATGCCGGAATGCACTCTCCCCTATGTGCACTTGAGCGCTTGACAGGGGTACTACAAGCCGAACAAACACCATGCACCAGACATAACCACAGCACACATTACCACTGAATAATTACTTCCGTTACTTCATGGAGACCATGGCATATAAGCATGGTCTTTTTTCCAATGGAGTCAGTACCGTTTCGGGTGCTGACATTTTAAGAGGCAATATGCAAACATGACGTCGCATTGTGACATTTCTTGTAGTGCCAGATTGGCAGATAGGGTTCGTAATGTGTCACACCCCATCAAACACACACAGAGCAGAGGTGTGCATGCGAGCCTTGTTTGGAGCCCTGCCACACAATGAACAATCTTTTCCCAGCCTATGCCATCAGTGCACCTTTCTGGTCTGCAGGGCAAAACACAAGGTGAACCAAGGATCGCCAGTGACAAGCAAAACCCACTCACAAAAACAGAGGATAATTCTGCCCATCTGGACACGCCTCTTCTATGGCACGCTTTTTGCGCTACGGAGGGGTCCTTGACCAAACTAGTTATTCAACCTCCCCAGTCAGTTGACCGTGGTGAATATGCCTTATAGTTAAAACTGAAGGCACAGCGCACGAAGGACAGGACTAAGGTAGGGACAAACAAAGCGCTGTGTTTGTCCCTACCTTAGTCCTGTCCTTCCGTGCGCTGTGCCTTCAGTTTTAACAATGTACCGACTAGCCCAAACTAACACCTTAATGCCTTATAGGATTACAGACGCCAAATTTTCTATTGCATTTCCTTAGGAACGGCAGGTAGGATGTTAGTATAGGTAGTATGCACTGGTACACAGCTGTGCCATGGAGGGCGTGCCATGGCGCTGTGGTGCAATGGTGCAGTCCGCCATGCTTGAAGTGCACGCAGAAGACCAACTCCTGCTCCACAGGCATATTTTCATCGCATGTCACACACTTGGAATCCGCGCACATCAGGCTCGGCCGGTAGTCGCCGGGCGAAATAACTGCACGAAACTACTTCGTAAATAAATACCACTTTTACTGGACAACTGCGCATGTTAGCGCTGCTCAAGAGAGCCAAGAAAACAGGCACAGTGATGAAAGTTCGGTCATAGGTTTGGTTCCTCCTCTCGATTCTGGGATTGAAGCTTGGATAGGGGTCAATGACAGCAGCTCTTCCATGAACCAAGAGAGCCACATGTAGTTCACACACATTTGTGGGGGAGTGATCAGTGATCCGGCATCTATGGTGCATGAGCACACTGGATAAATCTCAGAGAATAGGTGCCGATTCTGTCTTGTGTGGGACTGCTCTGCACACAACGCATACACATGACCAGACTTGGGAAGCCTTGTTACAACATTGGAGCAGTTTTTTTTTTTGCACAAAGGTGGTCAGATTGTCACAACGGTCACTCGTAAAACAGCAAACTGGGCTATGGGTAGTTCACTTTTGCACTGTGCGCGCAAAGTTGACGAACCTTGACACGAGAGCACATGGTAGCTGACACTTGATAGTCTACGCTGTGTAGTGTCGTGTTTCTCTTTCGTCTCAGCTTCTGACAACAGTGCATGCTGTAGAAATCGGTGTGCTGTTTTGGTAGGAATCGAGGTTGCCGAGCCAGCTCACAAGCCATGCAGTATCACCCTGACATAAGCGCAGATTTCACATTAGGGAGTTTTAGAATAGGGGGCCCCAAGCTTTGGGGGCCCCAAGAAGTTTGGGACGTCGAAGTGCGCATGCGCAGAACGCAAGCCCCGCCCTGCGTCTTGGGTTAACGTTAGCGGAGAACGCTATTTCGGCAAAATAGCGTGCGCCCCAACGCTGCTCTACGTTCAGGCAACATGGCGGCGCCCGCCGAAGCGGAGTCTCTCACTGCACCACAGATTCGGTGTTGTCGCTGCGCTGTGCCCCACGTTCATGGCAAACGAAAGGCACACGAAGCTATCGCTTTGTATGATAATGCCCCCACCACAAAGTTTTAGCGATAAAACAGCCCAGATTTTCAGATTGCTTCTGTGTTTACATTGCTGCTAGGCTTAGCGAGTATGCGTCGTTTGACGTCAGAGAGCGCGCGAGGTTCAAACGGGCGTGAGCCCCAACGCCGCTCTACGTACAGGCAACATGGCGGCGCCCGTCGAAGCGGGGCCTCCCGCTTCACGACCGATTCATTGTCGCCGCTACTCTGTGTATTAAGTTAACGGCAAACAAAAGGCACACGAAGCTATCGCTTTGTCTGATGATGCCCTCACCACAAAATTTTAGCGATAAAACGCCCTATATTTTCAGATTGCTTCTGTTTACAAAGCTGCTAGGCTAAGCGAGTACGCATCGTTTGGTTGCCGTAGAGATGACTTGGTGGGACGTTCGAATGGAGTTTCTCGACTCAGTAAAAACACACACTTATAATTTTTACTCTTAAATCGTATGTCTGCACTAATAACAGTTTCTGACGATGAAATGAACGCATATTTTAAAATCTTTTTTAAGAGTATCTTTTTGGTTTGCCGTAGTGGCGCTGCAGTCGATAAACGCAAGCCTGGCTCTGCTGCGTAGGGGAGACCCCTATTCTAAAGCTGACCGGCGCACTCGTACGTAGCGCTGGGGCCCGCTATTTCCTTGGTTCCCCCAAGCGTTGGGGCCCCCTATTATAAAACTCCCTATTGTCCACGACAAAAAGACGCTGCACAGGTAGCCACGACTCCACTGGAAAACGAAGCGCATGCCCCGAGCATCCATCTCAAGATCCAAGAAAGCACGAGGCCACATCCTTTCATCCTACTTTTAAGCAAACTTTAGTGACCGTCCTGCCCTTGTTTAGGATGCACTTGGTCCAAATATTTTGCACGTCAACCTAAGGATTGAAATCTGAAGCATATCAAAGTTAGATATGTAGTAGAGCTAGAAAATCAAGGACTCTGTGCAGAAACGCAGTTCACAGTTATGCAAGGAGCATCGTAGCTTTTGAGTTGTGCCGGGTCACCAATCTCTTCTACACGAATGTGCCTGAGCTACATGCGGCTCTCCGGATTCATGGAAGTGGTGCTGCTGTCATTGACCACTACGCGAGCTTCAATCCCAGAATCGAGGGGAACCAAATCCGCGACCAACTTTTGTTGCTGCGCCTGTTTTCTTGCCTAATAAGCTCGAACAGCGCTAACAAGCGCAGCTGCCAAATGGAAGCGGTGTTTATGACGTAGCTTCGTCAGTTATCGTGCCCAGCCGAATCTCTGATACACGCTGATTCCAAGTGGCACTGCGACACGCGATGAAAACATGCCTGTCGAGCAGGAGTTTGTCTTCTACGTGCACCCCAAGCATGGCAGCTGGTGGCGGCGCACCACAGTACGGTTGTGCATACCGCCAATACAGAGAATACCCTATGGAATCCGCCTACACCAGGTACATGAAACATAACTGAATGTCTTCGCACAAGAAGTTAACAGCTGTAATAACTGACGTTCAAATTAGACCAGGTCAAGTAAGGCATAAAAATAACTGCAATACTAAACACCCACTTTTTTTATATATACTTCTAGTTTGTGAGGTTGGCTGGCACAGAATTTGAATGAAAACACTGAAATAGAGATGTTTTCTTTTCACACCTTACATGACCTCAACTCCATTTTACATCATGGCCACAGTTAAATTAGCGTGTGGTGATCCCAGTTTACAGTCTTGTGCAGCATTTCAAGGAACCCATAACAATAATTTGGTTTCTGCGAGACTTTAATAGCTACAGTATTCTACATCTTTCACCTCTGCTTTAACTGATGGCTACTGGACAATGACTGCAGCAGAAACTATGCAAGAGGCGCAAGCTCGAATATGTAGCACTTGTATTCCTGAAGGCC
The DNA here is from genome assembly GCF_055824585.1 of Amblyomma mixtum. NCBI lineage: Eukaryota > Metazoa > Arthropoda > Arachnida > Ixodida > Ixodidae > Amblyomma > Amblyomma mixtum. Next base: position 309,670,357 of record NC_143014.1, read on the forward strand.
TCACGACGACACATGGAAGGTTAAAAATAAGTGTAAAATATTGCAATATATTGGTACCTAACACAGCAACTGCACAACTTGCTTTTAGGTTAAAACAAGCTCAATTATTGCCTGGCTTAATGCAGCAGTTGAGTTTACTCCAAACCAGTGGCACACTTTGCAATGAGTTCAAACAGCCAGTACGCTCAGGCATAGCTACCTGAGTATGGTAGTATGGCATCCCCTCACGCACGCAAGGTGCTTCTGTGAATGAAGGCCACGCCATGTATTCGAACCTCACTGCCAGCAGAAACCAGAGTTCTTTTGTCCACGCCTGAGTGCTTCAATTTCCATTACATGAAAATCCTAAAAAATGCGCCGCGATCTCGGGGACCAAAGCAATCAGCATGAGTGGCATGGTGCTTGCCATACAAAGAGTAGAATGAGCAAGAAAAAACTGCCCAGCCCGCACTACATACAGCAAGACAGCACTCTTCAGTCTTCCAAAGAGCTTAGACAAGCATTAACTCAGAACTTTGCTCACAGACGCTTCCCTCGCAGTCATTTTGTGCCGCATAAGCGCCAAATCCAATCGAAGCAGCCTACAGATGCCTAGCACTGACATCACAGTGGCTTCGGTGTTCGACCGCCGCGGCCACGTGGGAGGGCAACGAGTACTTTGTGCACCTGCCAAATCTACTCGGCACGTAGACATTGAAAGCTTGGCGAGAACGGCCACCTACTCTTAGCACGAACGGTAAGCTGACATTCTTAAACAGTAGCATGGCTCATCAAAAGCATTTCTGCTTAGGCATAACTTTGGAGCTGCATGAAATAGCATGCTTTCTGGGACCACTGCACTCGCGAAACGCAAAACTTGCACACGTGTTGGGCATGTTCGAGACGATTGCAAAGATAACATTAAAATCACCGGGCAGCTCCGCGAACGCATCGAATAAATTCTACATTCGTACAGCAGCATGCGACATTCGATGCCCAGTGCTACCTGACACTTAAAAACGCTCCAAATGGGCGCTCACTGCAACGCTACCATCCCTTATACTGGAAAGCACCGTAGACAACACGCACTATTAACCTCTGCCCTACAAAGTGAGGCCTAGGAAGAGCGATTGGTCCCACGAAGCAGAATCGCGATACGCTCACTCGGGATGTGCATCAATCACCAACTCAGCTGCATGCACAGAGCAAAGAAACACTGCAGCGCCGTCGAAGCGTGGCCTGGGCCAGACTCGAGCCACGCTACGAGGCACAGCAACAGCGTTCCCCTCCTGCTGCCAACGAACGCCCGCTTACATTTTAGACAGCTTGGACGCGGCCCCGCCGGTGACTTTGGCGACTCGCAGAGCGGCCAGCTCCTGCTTGAGGTCCTCCAGCTGCTTCACCAGCTCCTCCTTCTTCTTCCCCCGCAACTCGCGTGCTTTTACTTTAGCCTGCGAAATCACCCATTCACGTCACTCGGCAGCAAGCGCCATGCGGCTCGACGACAGCCATCACACAGCACGAGACTGCAGTCTTCCAAGACGGCAATCTCGCGAGCACAAATTTATACGCGGCGGTTAAAAGAAGTGCAAAAACTCTTGTCACTCAAACATCTCAAAACTACACTGTTAGCCACGTTAAACCACTGATCGAGACAACGAAGCTGCTTCTATGCGGCACCCGGCCGGTCGCCAAACAGGCGCTAACATAACTTACACAAGGCACACCGAGTAGTAATAACACATTAAATGAGTAAATAAGGAATTGAATTCATGTCTAAAATATGTTACCATTAATACGATTGCTCAGTTATTATGATTACTTCAGATTCCTGCAGCACTCACCATCACGGTGTCTGCGACTCTCAGCGACTCGAAAAGAGGAGGAAAACCTGGAAAAGGTGGAGCAGAATAATCCCCGAGACCTTTCCACTTTGCTGTTTTGAAAATAAAATATTAAAATGAACACTTAAAGTTAAAAATAATATATTTACTAGCTTTAATGTATTTTTTTATGTGTAAATTTTGACTAAAACTAAAATATTTATTTTATGTGTTATCTTGGTCACTTCAGGTTCTCGGTTTACTTGTCCGTTTTGCGGCGATCGTAGGTTCGTGGGTGTGTGATGTGAGGTGCCAATTGCCGCTATTTTTCGTTCGTCTAGCTTGTTTGTGCGTTCTTTTGTTCGGCTGCTGTGATCTCCTCTAGCGATGTCCAAGAACACGGAGAGCTCGGCTTTTCGCAAAATAGACATCGATCAGTACAACGAGGACAACTACAAGGAGGAAGAAGGCTTGGACGCACAGTCACCGCCGGCGGGGCCGGACGAGCAAGAAGTGAATCATCTGCTCAATCAATATCCTTTCTTCGTTAGTTTCGCCGATATTTTCCCGCAGGAGCTGCCCGTTTCGAGGAGTGCCCCGGCGAAACCTTTCTGAGTAGCGCGGACAGGAAGCCGGTCAACCGTAGCCCACCGTTTGTCGGTTCATGATTCCTTAACCGCGACTCAGCAGTTTCACCGCTTCTCACGCATGACTGAGCTGTAAAGTGGGCTTTCGCGATGAGCTGAGGCGCTGTGCTTTGCCTCGATTCTAGTGTTGGTCTTGGTCTGCTCAAATTCGCGCATGTAAGTACGAATGGAATACCGCAGGAGAGTACAGGGCGGGACTCGCGAACCAGAGGAAACGGTACTAGTGGGGCGCCCGTCACGAGTGACTTTGTCTGTCGTCGCGCGTGGTACTGATTTGGTCCCGCGTGCCGTCATATGCTGACCGATAACACAGGGGAATTGCATAAACGCGGTTAGGGGCTGGTAGGAAGCTGTTCACTTTGGTCAGAGGGTTGCTGCTGACGGGTGCAGAGCAAACTGTATCGCTTTCATCCTTCCAAAGGCCACCGCCCTTAACTTATGTCACGGGAAAAACCGTGGACGCCCTGAAGATCATTCTGAAGACGGCGCCTATTGGCTCGAAGTGCCAAAATGTAAAGGTGAGTGGAGCTTGTCCTGCGTTGTTAAACGTTCCAACCGCCAAGCTTGTGTTTCGTTTCATCGGAGGCAGGGCTTCCATCATTGCCCACTGTGTTATTAAAAAGGACATCAAAGAATTATTGTCTGTTCAGAATTGTTAATTGTGTTAAATATCCAAGTGTAACTTTATTTGCTAGGATTTCCTGTACGGTGGCTTGGGATTCGATACCAATGAGGTAGGCGTGGAGCATGTGTGCAGATCTGTTGACAGGCTCTCAAAGCTATGGAGGGCATGTTTCGATCTGCTACCGCGAACCATTGCATATATCGCAGCGGCATATATCTTAGCACTGGCTGATTCCAAGGTCGCGTGGTCTATCCCGTCCGCGGCGGTCGTATATCTATAGAGGCGAAATACAAAAACGCCCGTGTTCTGGCGCTGCACAGCACACATTAAAGAACCCCCAAGTGATCTAAAAGCCTGCCACTATGACGTCCTCATGGCCCATTAGCCGCTTCGGGATAATAAACCCCACAATTTACAATTCTTGTTATGACAAAACAGCATGATTGCATGTGTGCATTCAGTTTGGCATTGTGCTGCCGGCAGCTGTATTAAGTTTGCAAAAACTGAAATTCCCTTGTGCAGAAAATATTCAGTGTTTGTGTTGTTTTTTTTGTTTTTTTCCTGGGTATTCATAATGGGCAGTTGTGTCAGGAGCAGAAAGTGGCACACGCGAGCTTCATCGCAGTGTCTTGTTTTTGGTAACAGAAGCGTGACAAATCGAAAAGTGTAAATTGACATGCCTGCAGAGAGAAAAGGGTCCCCCCTTTCAGCTGTCTCAACACCAAGTGCAGTTATGGCAGCCGCCACTTGACTGCCTTTGTGAAGCTGTGTGTATCCCAGTGCATTTCAGGGGTTCACCTCTGCTCCAGGATGCCGCCAGTGCCCTGGCCATGCGTGTGCTGCTGGCGGTAAAGGCCAGCGAGATGGAGCAGGCGGTCGGCAGCCTGGACCGTGAATCAGTGGACGTGCTCATGAAGTACATCTACCGTGGCTTTGAGAGCCCCTCAGAGGGCAGCTCAGGCCACTTACTGGCTTGGCACGAGAAGGTGGGCATCCTGTGCCTTGGCTGATGCCATCCATTTGGCACTCGCCAATAAACCGCAACTTAGTTACGTCACTGAACCTTATTGACTCTCATCTTGTTAGGCATCCTTTTGTATTGTGAGTTTTGTTTCTGAGTAGTTAGAAGGTGACCAAGGTATTTTTTATTGCACAAAATTTCGCACTGTGAAAGTATGCTCAGTCAAGGGTGCTAGTCTGAGCTTCAGTGTCATAACATCAGTTATGGGCTTTCCAGTGATGTCGTCACTGTCCTCATTCAAAGTCGAGCAGATCTTTAAATCAGGAGGTACACTATTTCATTTGTGGTAGTACTAACCACTGGAAGCGGTTCAGTACCTAAAAAGCACTTGTGGCAACATAAAGGGAAACCTAGAAGGTGCACAACATGGGAGCAGTGACAGCACTGAAATTGTGTTAATGTTTTGGTATAGAGTACTGTGGTCTTCCAACTTGGCTCTAGGGGCCACTCATTGCATTGAAGAATTCCTGTGTTACAGAAAAAGTGAAACATGATCGTCACTTTTCAGAAAGGAAACATGGCATTTCAGGAGGTGTTGAAGATAGCTCCTGATTTCGTGTGTTGTATTTGCAGGCCTATGCTGCTGGTGGCATCGGATCCATAGTGCGTGTCATGACTGACCGCAAGAGAGTATGAAGACCTCTCCGCACAGCGCCCTGCTGCTAATAGCGTTGAACCTGCTGGGGTCACCGGTGCCAACCTCTTGCTTTTCCATTGGGTTCTGGGAGCACACAAGGACCAACCACATGACGAGTGCTGTACATAGGCATGGCTGTTGCAGCATAAGTGATACGCATAAACACGGGATTAGTAAACATCTGTTTCAGTCTTATTTGGCCGTCCTTTTTTTTAATTGGGCAAACGGGCGCCGTGAAATGCACATCTCTTGCGACCTGCTGCCCTGTTCTTAAGATCATTTGCAAGCACAGCTGGTGAAGCTCCTGTGTCAGCGGCTGTGTGGTGCACTAGAAATCATGTGGTTTGTAGAGCCTCATTACATGCAACTGGAAGGGACCCTGAAACCTTACTTTAAGCGAAAGCACACTGTGAAAGCACATGTGAAAGCACACTGCCCCACCAGATCACATGGCAGTCTGTTTCCACCTGTGACCAAATGTGAAAAACAACAGAGGCACATCTTAGGATTAATGCACGAAATCAATAGACATTACAGGTATCTTGTCCCATCCTCTGCGCTCTTTAAGAGTTTATTTCAGAAATAGCTCAACTTCACATACTTGGGCAATCGCACAAATGGGAGTGCCTTTCATCTGGGCTAAAACTGGGACTATTGGTTAATCATCTTGAATATACACACTACTTAAGTTACAGAATACAAGGAAAGAAAAGAACAGACAACACAAGGCAAGCCCCAGTACTTGTAAGCACGTATGCATGACATTTGCCCTGTGATCATGATGGGTAACGAGTGCAGAAAAGTCCTCTCGAAATGGTTGAAATGAAATGTTTGCAAGTCAAATAAGCCTTGTGTTGTCTGTTGCTCTTTTCTGTCCTTAAGTTTTGCAATTATGAGTAGCGCGTATGTTCGAGATTTCATCTGACCATTCTTTTTTGAGGCTTGGGAATCGCATAGACTTGAAAAGGCAATGATTTTGTGAGTTGCCCCGTGTGTTGCTTGCAGAGAAGCCACCCTCTTGTCTCTCATTAGCTGCGCTGGTTGCAGCACAAGGGCCCATTCTGCTTGTCCGTGTGGGACTAGTATCATGTTTGAGGCAAGGGTATTATGCCTGAGATAGTCAAAAAGGAACAGTGATCACAAAGAAACGGCCCCTTGTGGCAAAGGTTGCGCTTCCATTTTCACTGGAGCCTGAATTACAAGCCAATGTCATGGAAGGAACATTCTTGAGACTAGGGCCACAGTTGCATGATGAAGTGGTTAAGTGGAGCACCAAAGAGATTTTTGCAGTTATATTAACATTCAAAGCCATAGAATAGCACTCTTCATGATCCTTAAACAACACATTTTTGTTCATATTTATTCATATCCCTAGATATATTTTGCCCTGAAAGCATTATTGAAAAGTGGTACGTTGCAGAAATAAGAGTGGCAGGTGAACAAAACATTAAGTAGGAAAAGAAAAAAAAAAGGGAGTGGCAATTTTTGAACAGAAGCAACAAAAGCTAATACAAAAATTGGAGGGGACACTTAACCTCCACCTTGAAGGGCAACTGCAGCACTTTTTTGAGAATTTCGCGATATTCGAGCATTCAAATCTGTATAGGCCGTAGGTAAAGCATGCCAAGTGTTTTTACACTGGCATAAAAATAGTGACGTAATCAATGATTGAATTTTGCGCTTCTCCTCAATGCACCGGAGGAGTGCAGGGAAACTCAACGTGATGTCGCAGAAGGTATGATTTCAAATTAGCGCTGTCATCAGCCACACCCTGCCCTGACTCGTTAGACGCTGCAAAACAACTCTCGGCAGGGTTTGCCTTCGGTGACGTTGGTTTTTTTCCTTCAAAGCAGGCGTTTGTGTGTTGGAAATGTACCGATACCTTTGATGCACTGCGGAGAAGCTTGAAGGGTGTCCAGATTTTAATACGCGATTACTTCGCTATTTCAAGTGCTAGCCCAAAAAGACTTTGCATGCTTTACCTGCAAGTTTCACACATTTGACCCTCTTAAGCTCGTTGATTTCTAAAACCTATGCAGTTTCCCTTTAAGGATATGACGCGATAGTGTAATGGGTTAATGCCCATATATGCGGAATTGGTCATTCTCAGCTTTACATTCACAGACTCCTGGAAGTCCTTATGCAACTCCTTGGGCAATGGCGCAATGGTTAAGGGATGCACCCCTGCCCTGCGATGGCAGGTGCTGCCATCGGTGGGTCTTGTGCGACCCAAGTTGCTCTTCCTGAGCAGCGTCTCGCAATCAACCATTAATTTAACTGCCACCTGCCAGGATGATTAGTTTGCTCACGATCTGGCGGGTTGGTTGTGATGACCCCACAAGGTCACGTGACATAGGTGGCTCCTCCGGAGGTGGAATGTCACCGCGTTAAGATTGACTTCAGTTGTTGCATTGTGCTTCACTAGAACTGCAGTAGTGCCATCAATGGCTGAAACATTTTTAGCCGGCCTGTTCCACTGGCTTGTTGCATAAGGATGACTGGAATTTAGATGTGCAGGGAGGAATTTTGCGCATTTTGCAACTATGGTCTTTCTTAGTGGAAATAAACTTGGGCTGCTTTAGGTAAAAATCCTGATCAGCAAAAATCTGCCCATCCGTTATTTGCTTCAACAATGTTAGCCTAGGTAAGGAGGAGCAGATCTAAAGGGGCTGCCATGTTATTTTCATCGCAGTCGCACTGGTGTTGCATGTGTACGCAGACGTGAATGCAGAGCATACAGCAGTTTGCCCGGTGTGACACCTTTACAAAAAGGAAGTGGTGGCTGGGACCACATTCCACCACCCATTCTTTGCTTTGTGGCCGCTCCTCTTTGATGTTATGCTAAGTGGCTGCACTTCCTTTTAGCCAATGCTGTCGCTGAGCCTGTAGCCTAATTGACACAATGCTCACCTTGGGAACCTGCATTAGCAAGACCATTTGCTTGTGTAGTCCTGTAACAGTGCCAGCCCTGTGTTTCGTGTTTTTGCACTGCCAAGACTCTTAAGGTGGATTCACACTATCCACCACACGTTGCATGGACTGGATCATGCGTCGCGCAACGTCTCACTTCTGCTCCGAGGTCCATGCATGGCCCGCGTATGGAGAAGAGCCACGCACATGTCTAATGCAATTATCGCCCCCTCCACTGATATTCACCTTTGCAGGTGGCGATAAGTGGGTCAGGCATGCACGCAGTCTTTCGCCACGCTACGGACATTGCGGGTCAAGCAAGAACCGCACACAGCCAAGTGAGACATCACGAGACACTTGGTCTGCGGTGGTCGGCAGGCAAATGGTCTTTGATGTGAATCCTTTTTTAATGACATCAGCTCACTAGCCCAAATGAGTGTTCTGTTTCAACATTCCCTCATGACGAATGCTACAGCCTCACACTTTCTGCACGTTCACAAGCAGATGAAAAGCACTGGAAAAGTGCCATTAGGCAAATGCATTTAATACATGACTCACCTGTCTGGCTTAACACTTGATGAGCAGTACAATTGGTTGCTCTGCTAGTGGTCATTATGCTGTTGTCATGGCACGTAAATAAGGACATGGCAGTTTGTTACTCAAAATTTTGGATTGGGCAGTCGTGCAATGCAAGCATGCCTAGTTATTTTTTCAGTGGCTTTTAACAAAAAAAATTTGCCGTCTGGTTCACTCCAGTGAAATATATCTGCTGCTGAATGCATTTGTGCATTCCTTTTTTTTATTTTGAGGACTTTCCATGTAGCGCAAGATGGGGTAGTCAGTACACTATAGAAGGTCATGGAGGCTGTTTTTATCCAGAAACCCGAGCAGGCTCTGGCTCTTGTGTTGCCCATCAGCTGCTTGTGACGGAGGAACCCATTAGTGAGTACCCGTCACCCATGACAGGCAAGCTATTGTGCTGTGGGGCTCACAATGCTTATTTTCGCTTTTACCACCTCGTCCCATTACGGCACTGGCTCCCACACTGACTTGGACCACATCACCATAAGTGGCACAATACTGTGAGCATCCACAGCTCGGTTTACACATCCCTTTCAGTTGAGGCCCGCCTGGGCAAAAGTGCCGCCGGGCAATGGGTGAAAGTGGTAGTTGCAGGCACTTTTGCAATTTCTGATGATGCACTAACTGCAGCTGCAAACTTTAGCAGCGAGAAACAAAGACATTTTGCTCACCTCTGTAGCAATATGACAACAGTGCTATGGGCACAGCTACTCTTAGGCCCATGTTGACCATGTCCTCCACACTCACCCATCCATGGTGCACATTCCCAAGAACCACTCACTCCGCATCCTATTTTCATTGGCCAGCAGACAAACGCAAGGCATGCTGACAGCAACAATTTACCCAGGATAGAACCCCTTGCACAGCCATCGCTGTGAAAGAAAACACTGTCAGGTTACTCATTTTTCATGGCCTGCTCAGAGCAAAAGGACTGAAGAACCAGTGGCTCAAGCCAAAAGTCATGCCTATCCTCAACAGAGTAAGTTGGGGCAACGACCATAACTGAAAACTTGACATTTTGGATTCCACAAGGTGGAAACGGATAAGCCACCACTTAATGGCGCAGTAAGTGGCACTATTGCTGCAATCAAAGGTGTGCTTGATGGTTTGGATAACCACACTCTAGACATAGCCAGCATTGCAGGTTCTTTTCTTTGCTCAACGCGTGTGTGTTTCTTCAGTCTGTATCGTACCCTTGGGCTTCAGTGTGTTGAGCTAGCACATTTCAAGATTTCTCAGTTTTTTTCCCGACATCGTAACAGTGCTGCTTCAGCTCCGCACAAAGTTTCAAGTTTTTCCATGCATGGTCACAATCCCACATGGTACACAGCAGATTATGCCCGGAAATTCTACTGTTAATAGGCTACCTTTTATGTTTTGAGGGCATGCCTTAACTTTTTCACCAGCACATGCAATACCTGGGTGTCATAAGCACATAAGACGACTGGACTACCTGGGACTAAATTACTTGCTTTCATTAACCCCCAAGCGGACTTGCACGAGCTGGGCTCGTCAGAAGCCGATTGTCATTTCTAGCTCGTGATGAGTCCAGCTTGTTGTGTGTTTTCTGGCACTCTGTGTCCAGTCCAAGGCAAATAGGGCTCATCCGAAGCATTTGTTTGGATTGCCGACAAATGACAGCATGGTTATTAAATGGCCATTTTGGTACCGTTTAAAAAAATGCATCTGGTAGGGGTTTAATGGTCTGTGTTTTTGACTGCTAATCTTCATTAACACTGCATGTAGCAGTAGTGGACTGGAAAGGGGTAATCAGAGGTGCACTGAAATTCAGGAAAATTTGAGAGGTTTGCTGGAATGGGAGGCAAGTTCCACACGCAGGCCAGCATAGGTTAGTGGGTATAGTACCTGACTGTGGTACGAAGGAGAAAGCTGCTTCCAGTTGCTTTGGGCATGCTATTCATAAAGCATATACTATAACAACAGGGGGACCATATGCTAGAAAATGTCAGCTTACACTGTGTGTGGCTTGGGGTACACTATCGAAGAATACAGTTTGCAGACCACATGGGTGCCAATGAAATAGCGCTGGCGGTAGGTGGTAGCACTCCGCTTCCAAGGTTACTAATTTAGCCCCTTTATTTGACGCTTGCTGCAGTTCTCATTCCGCTTCTTCAGTTTCGTGCGAGAAGCAACACCTGTGATCAGTCGAGAAGCTCTCAATGCATGCCATTTTGATGTCTCCCCGTGTAGATGAGCCATCGTGTGGCATGACCTATCAAGAAAAACCCAGGGAATGCAGATGAACGGTGCTCTTTTTAACGAGCTCCCTTGCAGGTATGCCAATAGTAGGCAGAATAGTACAGTGATGCAGTTCAGTCAGAAATGCTTGTCATGTAGCTTTTACTGTTGGCTAAGGTTAAAGAAATGTCAACAGCAAAATACAAGTTACAACCCCCTCACTGAAGCAGCCTGCTCTATGCAGGCACAACAAGGTTCTGTAAAATATTCACACCTTGGTTTGAGCCATGCAGATTGTGCAAGAAGTATTAAAGGAAATAGAGAAAGAATTTTGCCACATGACAGCCACATGCTTTAGTTTTTAATGTTCTGAAACTTAAGGTATTGGTTGCAACCGTAAGAGTGACGGACAGGAAATTTGGGATGACTGCAGCATTTCATCACAGCTGTTACTACTGCCAGGGTGTCTCAAATTCTCATTTTCCCTAGTGGGCAGCCAAACAGTTTTGCTTGGCGCCTTGATTCAGTTTCACCTTGATTTACAGACAGAAATTTGGTGATGCTGTCATGTGTAATGCTCTGAAGGGCTGTGCAAGGGTGTGATAATCATAAAAAAGAACTTGTTAATTTCCAAAATAGTCAAGCTGGTTCACACCGAGATTTTCCCATTTTCTGTTGACAGCCATGCAGTTGTACTTAACTTCTTGATGCACTTCCACTTTGATGCTCTGCTGCACTGCTTGCATCTACCCAAACCGTCAAAAGTGAATGCTCTATACGGACATTTTGCCAATCTTTTCTGAACTGCTTCTGCTGCACACTACAAAATGTACCACTACTTTTTCCAATATCTGGGGGCTCAGTTTTTCACAAGCAGTCATATTACTGCCATCCATTCCAGCAATTAAGGACGTTACATGAAGAATTGAAAACATTAACGACACTAACACTACTAATAACTGACGGTCTCCTGGAAACATTCATTCAAAAGCTTGCAGCACATCTTAGCATACACTCTTGGGGTGCGAGAGCTGAAAAATCACTACAGAATTGGTGTTAGTGTTAATTCAAACAACAAAATGGGTACTCAGCTTAAACTGAACTTGGCCAAGATTGATGGATTACTACTTTTTCTGATCACAAGGAGTTTAAATTCACAGAAAATAACTATAAAAGAGTGAAAAAATGACAGACACGTATCACCACCACTGTATTTTCCGCAGTGCACTGAAGTGACATTAGAACAAATTTTTTTTTTTGTTGTTGAACAGAATTGAAAATGAATTACATGCCTCATTATTATGTGGTGTTTCTGTTGCTGCCAATAGTGCACTTTTATTTCACAATGAAGGTAAAACCAAAAATAAATGTGGAAAGCTAAATGAAAGAAACTGATGCTATAGATGTCATCGCCATCACAAGTTTAGATCAGAGAGGCCCTAGAAAATGTGATTTGAATTATGTGAAAGGCTGAGCAATGAAATTTGACTAAAAACAAAGTTTGCAGAAACAGTTTAACAGGTACCTGCAGAGACTCATCCACACAAAGTTTTGTCATTCGATTGGCCTTGTCCAGGTGACTCTCGTGAAGCACCCGCAGTAGTTTGCCAAATGTACTTCCCCCTTTATTTTTTCAGTGAAGACCTGTGTCCTTATCTGTCCACTTGCCCTGCCTGAGCTACATTGCACTACAAAATCAACTGCTTAAAGAAAAGTAGATTTTGGTTAGAGCTGTACGAGACAACACTGGACCATTCGGCTGTGCTTCAAAGCTAATTAATTTATAACATAGAAAAAACTCTCACAGCTCCATGGAGGCCTGCACAAACTAGTATGTGTGAAAATGCCTATCACATCGTTTTGGTTACCTTGGCTTGAGCATGGAGGCTTAAACAGCTGCCATCAGGTAAGCCAACATGCCCAAGCTGAGCCTAACAACTTACTTGGAGCTTCAACACTTCAAACAACAATGGATGCTTCCTGATGTCACTGATGATGTGATAAGGTGTGCTTGAGCACAAAAAATGCAATGAATAGTATACTAATTAGAAGCACTTTCCTTGGTGAGGAGATGCCCAAACATAACAAAAACCTGTGAATGATGTCTAGAGACCCCGTTTGCGAGCTGATGGAAAATGTAAAAAATCATCCTTACAGACCATGCGACAAAATTGCAAGTGCAATGGTTTCCATTGCAGCTGTTACTGCAACTACTTTCACCTACATTTGCTTTTGTAGAAATTTCTTGCTGCACTTGCACCAGCTTACAAAGTGCTGAAAAAGAACTTGCTTCACATTGTGTTCTCTCTTTTTCAGCCTAGGCAGTGACACATTTTTATTTATTTATTTATCATCAGCATCAGGCATCAAAAGCATCCAGCATTCTCACAAAAACTGAGGCAGAAGCCTCAGCTTCATGTTTGTATGTACTACTGTTTTGTTGTGCATTGCCCAGGACACGTATTGCGAGCTTTCTGTATAAACACAGACCGGTTAAAAATAAGCCATTTGTTACGAATGTTCAGTCTTGCGCACTATGAGAAGTTTGTATTTGCCAGCTTTCTGGCCCGTTTGAAAGAAAACAGAGGCTTCGTAACTGAGCTTTGATGTGGTGCTCAACATTGCTTGCTAGTTGGTGCTTTTGATTCACTGGCTGCTAGTAATGTGTCGCAGTCAGCGGAACATTGCTTGCTTAGCAGTGTAAGCAACAAAGCATAAGAGAAAGGGATGACTAAGCCCCTAACCTTCTATGGTGGAAAATTTAAACTCTGTGGATGCAGAATAAAAAAATCTATGAAATTCCGCAAATGCACAACTAACACTGTGAAATTTTGCGAGAAGCTTAAGGCACTTGAAAGCTTTATTGTCTGAGCACACATCACATGCTGCAGTGGTCAGTCTTCTAAAATTGATGGTGGCTGCTACTTGTAGCATTTTCCCACATTTTTATTTCTTGCCTGCGGGTGCAAAAGGATCAGTTGCCCTTGGACGGAGTCTTTTATGTTTCGATTGGATTAAGCCTGTTGCGTTTTTGTGATGCAGGCTGGGGCCTATTATTTTATCATTTTTTTACGGCAGCCCCAAATTACTGGATGTAGCTCAACATCAAGTAATGGTTTGTGTTATCTTCATTCAAAGAATGGCACTTGTTTGATACACAATATCTCCATATTGACTGCAGTGGATGACTATGTTGGGATCACTTCTTTCATTCCAGCCCAGAAAGGTGGGACATTGAAATCTTCATCTTGTTTGCCTTGCTTAGAAACTGTGCAAGGTTGCCATCAGTGGACTTCAGTTCCGAAGCAGGTTTCGAGTAAACTTGCCACTCAGCAGCCTGTACAACCGATCCTTGGCTAAGTCCAGGCATGCTTGCAAACTTCCAACCTTTTTTCAGGCAGAAACCCGACCTGTGGATCCTCCTTCGTCTATGACTGGCCCGAACAGTTTGGGATCTGATTGTAATAACATTTTTTTAAACATTTTCCCGGGGTTTCAAACTCCCCCTCGTATTGCATTAATGAAAATGAGGCAAATTAGTCATTTTCCCATTGTCCTGTTGTTCCAAAAGATTTTCATAACAACAATTGTATAAAAAAAGAATGAGAATTTGGCTGCTGACACAAAATTCTGCGAAAAATGCTTAAATCCATGCTTTTTCGTGGAAGTGAGGAAATCTAGGGGCTTTAGGTATGACACACAGTAGCACTGGTAAATTTCTGAATGCGTGCCACTGCATTTCAGTGATGCTGTGTGTCGTCACTGTCATTCATGTCCCTTGTTGCTTTACACGGTTACAGAAATAATGATCAACCAACTCGTCCAGCAGCATACATATTTAAGAAGCTAACATTCACCAAAACCTAGGAAATCGCAAGGGAATGTTTCTTTTTCTTTTTTTACGATCATATCTTTTGGCCATAGATAATTACACTTAATTTCCCAATAATCAGGACCCCAAAACTACAAAAAAAGAAACATTTCCCCTATGCTTCCTTTGGTTTGAGTGACTGCTGGCTTCTTTCGTCTGTGCTTCATAACAAGCCCCTCATTTCCCTATCCTTGTCTGCTCAACAGCCCAGTAGTGTGTGGCTTTTGAAATTACAGGTTATTCTTGATAAGCATACAAGTTTAAGGCCTGCCAGAGAATAAAATTTGACAGTCATCACGTAACAACATTTTTGTGGAGAAATTTATTAAAAATAACATCCATAAACTTAAACGAGCGATGCAAGCACGGCCTTTGTCTACACCTTCACCAAGACAAGACACTCTTGTGCGATTTTTTTGGAGAGGGTGTGAAAAGCAGCGTGGAATGTAAAAAAAAGTGTCACTTTGCGAAGTACCCCAGAATAATATTTTTCTCAGCTCTCGAGAGAGGCCACCGGCTTGCAAAAAGAAAAATATGCAGTGCACTGAATGCTGAGACGCGTAAAATGGTGCATTTTCCCACAACCCATTCCAACTAATAATGCAATGTGGGCTTCACTTCTGGGCAGTGAAACCACTCACAGAGGCTCACTGGGTGAGGTAAGTATGACAGCTAGTGTCATGAAGACACTGTTTGTGGAACATAAGATGCTGCTGCAGACATATGGATAGCTGGAAAAACTAGAAAATGTAATGTTTCGGTTTGACAGAGGTCAAGTAATGGCACTGTTAGCTTTCATTCACAGGAAATGGTAACTGACAGTTTCAAGCAAAAAGTTGAAAACCAATTGTGCCACCACTGAATTTAACCCCATCAATTGAAACCTACATGTTTTACACACTTATCTGCAATGCCCCATTTGAGTTTAGTCTGCGATAGAACATGATGATGGCAAAAGACTCACAGCATGCTTCAACTTCACGTGCGTAGAGCAAGTTTGCTTATCTCTGCACTTCACTTGCACCATGACATTATTTGCCCTCATGCTTAATCCATTCAGCAATTTGAAGAGGAGTCAGCATGCACGTTTTGTTTCTGCAATCTGTGCTTATCAAGTATTTAACTTTGCTAATGAGAAATCCTTTCCTGTGGTCCTGTATGAAGCTTCAGCTGGTGCTCAGCATGCTAATTATGGTGTGCAGCTATGCTCAGTTTCACATCACTGAGGTTCACCCTTGACAGCTTTGCACTTGACATTCCCTCGGGCGCACGCACATCATTCGTTTTTCGCACTGCTATTGGACATGCTGCTAATTAAGAGCACTGTGGCAAGAAAGAAAGGCATGAGCACAGTGCAATGCAATATCAGAAGCACACATCCTGCCCTCTTGCATTTACAACTCTCCACCCCCTCCCCCTAGTGAGCCAAAGTAAGAGTGCCAGCCCCAGTCGTGCAAGTCAAATTTTTGCACAAAATGTTTCGATAAGGAGAGAAAGCGAATGAAAACATAATTCAGAGTGCACCACAACATTAGCACTAAGGATGCAACACTTTAAGGCCTTGTTCGCGCTTCTTGTGCACAGCGTGAATAAAGACACGCAAGTTTGAAAATGGTCGCAAATTGCTTTGCTTCCTGGAAAACAAGCAGCAAATATGATGCAAAGATTTGCTGCTTTACACTGGTGGCTCCGGAGAGAGAGAGTATCAAAAATATTGCTTGTAACACAGTTTAGTACATTGTTTATGGAGCACACCAGGAAACTAGTTGTTCATTCCAGCACCACAGTAAATCGGCCAACCCTTTTAGTCAGCACCAGATGAGCCAATTACACATCCTCCGTCATTTCAGTGAAAAGCAAGCAGCTACTAACTCTACAAGCTCTCATTTTTTTGCTGACTAAAGCAGCATGCTGTGCCAAAGGCTAGCTGTAAAAGCTTTGCATTGCATGAACAACACCTGCTTGCGGCAAACTTCACCATCCAGCCCACAAAAGAAAAAAGCCACTGTTGACACCTGCAAATTCTAAAAATTCCCTGCTGCACCATTTAAAACCGCCAGAAAGCTATAACACTGTGTAGAATGCCGCGAGTTTCTCAGCCTGCCTGGCAGCAAGAAAAAGGCGGTGCAGAACTGCATATCTATGCAGCAAGGCAAAAGCGTGCACTTTTTTTCTGCTTTCTCAGGTGCTCTTTTGGCACAGCTAGCACTGCACTCATAGTTGCAAACGTGCATCTGGGCGCTGACCACTCGAGAACGATGGCATACCTCACAGGCATGACAGAAAACGCAACAGGATTCCTTTCGACACATGACCCCTGCAGGCAGACATCTAGTCCTTACAGTAGCAGCTGGTTTCCAGTCTCTCACAGGCCTCTGCCCAATGGCTCTGCCCACAGCACTTGTTTCACAAATGCCGTTTCCAATAGACGAGTCCAGTTCAAAGATTGCCAAGTCGCTGGCAGATAATAAGGTGTGGCTGACAAACGCAATATTCAGCTGCATCATTCTTTGGATTACATGCCAGCAAAACAGCAGGGGCTTCTCTTTGTGTGCCTCTTCTACAGTGCTGGAAGCAATTGCTTTTGGAATAAGAAGTAGCCCTGCCATACAGCAACACACTGTACTCAAAGCATTACTAAACAGCTGACTTCAGCAATGCATGCCTATAAACTCTGACAGCAGCATAAGACCATTACACTGGTTATCCCACACTTTGGCAGATTTATGGGTCACTTTTGGAAGGGGCAGTCGGGTCGGGGCGGAGGGGTGAAACCATGTATTTCGGCAGAAAAATGGGGTTCAGCATCGGCAGCTGTACGCAAGAGCACTTTAGGATTCTTAAAAACCCTTTTACACAAACTTACACAGCATTTTGGTACAGCACTGTTCTTCATTATTAGTTACAATGCCAGTCTGGTGAGCTGCACAAGAAGTGAACATGAACATTAGCAATGTACAATGGGGGGGGGGGGGGGGGGGGGGCAGTTGGTCAGACATTTTTGGAACAAAGAATGTCGCTTTAAAACGTCACATAGAAAAGGCGACGACAGGACGGACAAGCAGGAAGGCAAGTATGAAGGTAGGTACGAAGTACTAGCCTCAGTTCACAGAGTAGCACAGAAGGCGAGTCACAAGGGGAATGCGCATTGTATTTCTGAATGTGTCGACTCCGTAACAAGGCTTGCAAGTCATGCGTAAAAAGTGGTCGCCCTACTATCAGCAGCATCATTCAGCATTTTCAAGAACCGCAGTTGTCTCTTGTGCAAGCAGTTAAGGAGGGAGGCTTTACTGTTCTATCTCGGGAGCTTTTCGAAAGGCTTTCAAAGCAGTTCAGAAGAAATTCAGGCCTTTAGTCCTCAAGCCAGCCAAGGATAATGCGAAAGCACTGAGGCTGCTTGAAGATTGCAAGTTGGATAAGCTGCAGAGGGAAGTAGGAAACTGCAATGAAAATGCATTGAAGATATTTTTCAACGGGAAAACAGGCAAGCCTGAATGTCCCTTCAGAGCCATCATTATGGAGAGAGACAGCTGGCAAGCGCTCCTAAGCAAGTTTTTCCAACGCCATCTGAAAACACTAGTTACTTGGACCCCTCCGAGATGGGGAGTTCGGATGCCTTGGTTGACATTCTTTCCTTTTGCTTTGCTTTTATGGGGTTTAATGTCTCAAGACGGCTCAGGTTTATTGGTTTATTAGGGTCCAACGTCCCAAAGCGACTCAGGCTATTAGGGACGCCGTAGTGAAGGGCTCCGGAAGTTTCGACCACCTGGGGTTCTTTAACGTGCACTGACATCGCACAGTACACGGGCCTCTAGAATTTCGCCTCCTTCGAAATTCGACTGCCGTGGCTGGAATCGAACCCGTGTCTTTTGAGTCATCAGCCAAGCACCGTAACCACTGAGCCACCGCGGCGGGTCCAAGGCGGCTCAGGCTATGAAGGACGCCACAGTGGAGGACTCCGGATAATTTCGACCACCTGGGGTTCTTCTAAAGTGCGCCGCTGACATCACACAGGACACGGGCCTCTAGAATTTCGCCTCCATTGAAATGAAACTGACGCAGCCGGGATCAAAGCCACGTCATTTGGGTCAGCAGCCGAGCACCATGCATAACCACTGAGTCACTGCGGCGGATGGTGACATTCTGCACCAGGACTTGTGCAGTGCAAATTCTGTGTCCTCAGTGAACATAGAAGAACTATACTTGGTGCCACACGATGAACTGTTCCTTTGCAGTGAAGGTTTGGTTTGGTTTATTGGGGTTTAACGTCCCAAAGCGACTCAGGCTACGAGGGACGCCGTAGTGAAGGACTGTACCAAAGAGATGGGACGTGTGTCATTTTAGAATACTTGTGGTGTAACTGTTGAGACCTTTTTAGAACTGTTGGCATTGTATTGAAATTCCACAATAATTAGACATACAGGTAATTTCTGTATTCAGAAATGTGAAATTTGCACTGGTGCAAGTGTAGCTCCTGTCCTCTGCGGAAATTTTTGGCAAATGTTGGTAGCCTGCTTGAGCTGCATTTGAGCAACGAGCACATTGTCCGCATTTTCAGATATGTCAATGACTTCTTTGTTATTCTTAAACTTAATCCGGCAGCTAAGTTGGTTTTAGCTGCTGACTTGATCCTGGACCAATTCAAAGGGATCATGAATTCATTGAACTTTCCCGTAGAACTACCAGCTCAGGATTTCATACAGTTTTCAGCTATTCACCCATACTTTATTCATGAAGGCAAATTACGCTGAGTGTATCTACTATAGGTCTCTTCGATTTGGCAGCACCAGCTGCACCAGTTCAAGGGGTGCAGCACCGTCGTCCTCGTTTTTCCGGTGCCGCGCGCGCCCTCTGCACTTTTCTCCTCGTTTTGTCAAGGTGCAGGCCTGGTTCTGCACGAGTTCTTCGCCGCCTTGCACTCGGTCTGAAGGTAGTGCTGGAAGTAGTGCAGCATGGCGCGGCTGCACTTGCGCCTTCGTTTTGCCAATGGCCGGTGCGCGCTAGTGTACGGGCTGTATCTGCACTTGATGAACTGGCGCTGCACGCTCACGTGACCGCTTGGCACCGCTGCAGAACTAGCACAGCCAGTGCAAGCCAAATCGAAGAGACCTTATGGTTCAAGAAAGGGCTACTGCCGTACGACTCTTCACATTCGAAGCTAATCGAGAGAGGAATAGCAACTTCAGGTTTTAGGTCGACACTACTCAAGACCTGCCCTCACAGAGTAGAAACTAGTTTTAGCCATCAGGTTGAGAGACCAAACAAGACTCGTTTTCCTGCTGATGGAATAGTAGAATATGCAGAGGCTCTCAAGAAAAAGCTACGGTAAGAAAAATTCCAGCATTCCCCTCCAAATTCACCTTCAGAGAAACAGAAAAGAAAGTTTTAAGTACTGCCTTATTTACACAAACTCTTGGACAACTTGAAGACAGTGGCCATGAAATTTGGAGTCCTAGATGTATTTTCTGCCCCCCTCAAGCTATCGAGGCTCTGTGCTAAGAGGGCTAAGAAGCCAGTCTATGGAAAAAAAAACACAGGAAGCCGTATGTCTCCCGCACAATTGGTCTTCTGTATCAGATTCCTCTCCATTGTGGCAGCGTGTACATAGGGCAGACTCGCAGATGCCTGAACGAAAGCCTGAAAGAACATGTCTCGTCATTTTGCATCAATACTGGCGAGTATTTGCCTGAACATTGCAAGAGTTATAAGGACTGCTTCCCCTTTCTAAATCGTAGACAGCTTTTAATAAAATTAGTAAATATCAGTAAAAATTTTAGTAGCTGGTAAAAATCAGTTGGCCAGAGAAATCTTGGAAGCACATTAAATCTGGAAATGCCGTAGTGACATGCTTATTAGTGCAACTCCGATTTCCTGCTGGATAAGGAACATAAATGTTGGAAAGATACCCAAGTTCAACCAACAACCTTCTCGCCCATACATTCTTTTCAATATCCGACAGGCTTACCTTTAGGCTTTGTTTTCATGGTTGTTTCTGCAATCTTTTCACATTTGCACGCACGTGAATTTTTTGCTCATTGAAGAGACGCATTCTCATTGATTCACTTGCAAGTGTAGCGTCCATCCTGCCCTCGCCTTTTCTAAGTGATGTTTTACAGCTACATTCTTTGTTCCAAAAAAAAGTGCACAAGAAGCCATGCAGGTGTAGCGTCGAATGTAGAAAGCATGCCTCATGAAAAATGGACAGCTGCACTCTGTCCACGGAAATTGAAACGAAAATATAGCTCCCAAAGAAGCAATGAAATGCCAGACAACCTGGCACTCAACCCACTTGTACCTGAATGCAGTGGCAAGCGTAGGGCAAAGCTCACCAATGCAGACACAATTGCACATACAATTTTGATAGTGTTACAGAGAAAAAAAAAAATAGTCTACCGGAGGGACAGCATGAAATTTGCACTCGATTCACATCTTAATGATAATAGTGATTAATGCTGCCATTCCAATCACCTCCCTCACATGGGCATAAAACACTCAACGAAAGACGAGGCTGCCAATGCATCTCGACACCAAAAATGCATAGCACTTGTAAAAAGACGAGAGAATACCGTGACAGAGAACTGCTTTGATCAGTGCTACACCATTACTGCGCCACAACAAGTGCAATTTTGGCAGCCAGCAGGCAAGTGCAACAATGCAGGTGCTAAGTGCACAGTGTGCATCACAAGCAAATGGACTGCAAGAACAGTGGCTGAGCTATGCTGCTGCATGTTACTCCAGGGTGTTCCACCTATGTGCAAGTGAGTCCTTTTAAGCCTGGCTTTGTCTTTCTTTTTTCTTCAGTGGCTCAAGTGTCATGGCAGTTGCATGGTTTCCAGCTGATAGCACCCTCTTCAGCTGCCCTTGCATGATGGGGTTTCCGCAAGTCACCGGTAACAAACTGAGCAAGAATGCAACCAGCTTAGATGCTGGCATGCAGACTTACATCAGAGCAGAGTGCAAAGGGCAGCAGCACTAGCAGTTAAAAACCCAGAGCAGAAAATCCAATGCTTCTGTGGACATGCTCTTTTCCATTGTTGACGCTGCTACGAGCATCAGCAGCCATGTGCAACGAGATTACTCTCACAAGTGAGACCAACTGCTTTTTCATTCATAGAAAACACAGGAAACATGCAATTTAAAAGAAGTGACGACAGATGAAGAGTGCTCTCACTGAGACAGCTGCCAAAAAGTGATGCCTAAGTGTGCAAAGATGCGACACGATCAAAAAGCACGTGGCACAGTCAAAAATATGTTGCCACCAGTGCCGAGTCAGCCTTGCATAAATGTCATGACACTGGAGCCAGCAAAAAAAGTCAGGCTCAGAAGGACTCTGTAGTCACAGCTAAATTTAAGCATACTGGCACAGTTGTTGCTTAAAAGTAGCAGCTAGCACTGCTAAGATGCTACGAAATTTCGCCACCACTCCAGCATTCCACTTACTTCTGATGTTATCTGTATAGAGCTTTTCATCAGGCTACTGTGCGTATGATTTAGGCAGTCCCACCTTGAACCATCACCATCGAAAGTTTGCTGATCACAGCAGGAGCTCTGACTCAAGGTAACATTGCTGGAAGTCTTAGAAAAGCACTGTGCCCACGTTTCTAGGTAATCTAATGCAGCAGTGTGTAGAAACCTTTATATGCTTTCATTTCATTTACAAAAAAAGTGGCATCACCGGGAAGTGTTGCTTTATGGCCCAATTTAGCATCTATTTGAGCTGCAACTGCTTGAGGACTTTGGAGTATTAAAGATCTATGAAAGCGAAAGTCTGCTGATGCATACAAATTGTATCATATCTTGCTGTACAAAATCACTCCACCTTTCACATACGCATCAACAAAAGGTCCACACAGCTGAGCAGCACCACTGCACAACAAATTCATACCGGTGACAACCGATCCTCCTGGTGATTGCATGAGGTCCCAGCTGTACAGTGCTGCCATACAAAGCCAAAAAAGGAAGGTCCCAAGAATGCCACGAGAAAGCAATACTTGTTCCAGCCACTGTTGCCTTGCCATCAGCACAGTGGTTTGCGCCTACACATTCTCAGTGTGCCTGGCAATTCAAAACAGGAACGTTTCCATGATGCAGCACCTGTCCACTGATGCATCATGAGCCTTGCACTTTGAGATGCCACTGTTGTGTCCACTGCGGCCAGAGGTTTTATAGGGGACGATGTCTGCATGCCCACGACACACAGGCGCCCCCTGACAAGTAGCCTCCTACACCGTGGGGCACATGACATGGGTCCGTGCTCTCGGCACACATCAGAGCAAAAGTCTGTGGTGTCTAGCTCTGCACCCCTGCCTGGACAGGAAAGCAGCTAGGTGGTCTTCGCGTTGCCCTTGGTGTGACTCGTGAGTGCAGAGCGGTTGTGCGTTGCACCATGCCCGTGATGGGGCAACGGGTGGTGTGGCGCGTGATGCAGCTGCGGCCGTGTCCCGAACCACGAGTTCTTCCAGTCCAGGTGCTCGCGAATCAGCTGCTCCTCATCAGGCGTGAATCGAAGCAGCACAGAGACGGCACGGATCAGGTGCTGTGCCTGCATCAAGGGCAGCATTTCTGTAAATGCAAGAAATCTACAATAATGGCAGAAAAAAAAAAAAATTGATAGGGGCTTAACGTAGTTAAACCGAGTAGACCTGCGAAAGCAGGTGTTCATTCTTCAATTGGAGGGGGCACTTAAACTCAGCCTTGGGGGTGTGGCATGATATCTTTAGTGGGTTATTGCCCTCTCTATGCTGAATTGGTAACTCCTACTTACGATTCATAGATGGCGGCGAGTCCTCATGTACCACTACCAGCGCAGTGGCGCAGCGGTTGAGCGGTGTGCCACTGCACTGGCAGGTGGCTGTTCCTATCCCAGCCACCCGTCGGGATTTTGCGACCTGTGTTGCTCTTACCGAGCAACCTTCTGCGCAGATGGCACGACGCTCGTCCGAACTTACCCGAGTAACTCGTGTAAGCTCGGGTAGTAACTCAGGTTGCTAGGCGCCATCTATTAGAGCGCAGCAGAAGCGGTTGCTAGGCAACGGCGACTCAAGGTCGTTTGGTAGCTGCCCCGCCACGAGCATACGCGACAAGCCGAGCCTGGCTCCAGTAGTGTTGCTTTCGCAACAAAACGGAGGCTGGCTGAGTTAGAGCTGGTTCAAGACTGTGGTATATATATATCACCATCGTGAAGATAGCAGTCACAACAGAACAGTGTCTTTGCAAACCGTACAGCATAAAGAGCACCACAGAAACGTTTACTGCTGTGCTCACACAGCAGCACACAGCAGCACGTAACTGGAGCAGTCACTGCACTGCAGTGCTCCAGCAACAGGTTCGTGCTACACTCCTAGCTGACATAAAGAGAAGCAAGATTCACTCTCTACAGCTTCGAAGCTCAAGCAGCAACTACTTTATGGTCATGAGCAATGTACAAAGTCAGTGTAAATAAACCACTACACTGCTCATAATACAGTAGAACCCCGTTCATACGTTTTTCACCGGACCGGGAAAAAAAAACGTAACAGCCGGGAAAACGCAACAGTGAGGAAAGCACCGAAAATTAATGAAAACAGTGCAGCTTTGACTTGAAACAATTAATTTCCGCAAATTGACCCTAGGACTTTAAAAAATTGAGAATGGTGGATTGCAGTTTCTTCCGCTCGCTGGAAAGAACAACGCGTTTCTCAATAGCAAAGGCCGCATTGCTGTCAGCGTCGCTTTACGGTGCGGCCACACCGCACGCACGCAGCAGTGCTGTGCAGTTCACGCGCTCACTGCAGTCCACGCTGAAGCGACGTTGTGCACAGCGTCAAGCACTGAAATGTTCGTAGGCTGCTCGCCGCGCTGCTCCGCGTAGGCCGCCCTGGCTGCCTGTCGACTGCGTTTAGTACGTCCAGCTTTTCCTCAAGGGAAAGCCCCTTCTGCTTACTCAACGCTATATCACGCCATCAAAGCACAATAAAGATGTTGTTGCGACTGAGAAGGATGAAAAGGAAATTGCACGGGCCCTGCCGACTGGCTCCAGCCGAGCCACCACCGCTGTCACTTGCAGATAGAGGAGAGTTAAAAGATAAAAAGAAAGAGTGAAAGAAAAGACGCGCTGATAAGCGACCGCAGCCGCACGCCTCCTCCTCACCACCTCCCACGATAAAGATCGCGGCGTTCGGCGTGCGAGGCAGATAGCCATCTAGTGGCGGCCTCCCCAACTCGCGTGCGGCTTCTTGCAGCCAGTTCCGTAGCCAAGCCGGGCCAAGACTCGTCAAAAATCAAAATGGCGGTTGGCGCGCATTGCCCGGGCGGGTTCGGGGAGCCCGGTTGCGACGTATCATGCAGGATCGTTTCCTCGGCTACGACGTAACAGCGGGGTTCCCAATACATTGGATCCTATGGAAGCTATGCCGGGACCCGAAGAAAACGACGTAATAGCCGGGAAAACGCAGCAGTGAGGAACGTAACAGCGGGGTTCTACTGTAGTACTAATGAGCAAAAATGGCCTAAAGCTACTAGCAATTGCCTGCGAGAGCACCGCAGCCTGTAAACATCGAATGTGAACCTGCAACATGCTGTCACATGTTAGTGATTGTGAGAACGCAAAAGGGGATGCTCTTTCTCCAACTCATGCCATTGGCAATTGTCACACACTTAACGGAAACACCTT
The DNA here is from genome assembly GCF_055824585.1 of Amblyomma mixtum. Lineage (NCBI taxonomy): Eukaryota > Metazoa > Arthropoda > Arachnida > Ixodida > Ixodidae > Amblyomma > Amblyomma mixtum. Next base: position 309,695,302 of record NC_143014.1, read on the forward strand.
TGTGATTCCGCTGCAGTTTTCAGAAAAAAAAAAATCTAACCATATCACCCCTCTGGCAACGAACTACAAGGCCAGCAGCTCTGAGAAACAAGCCTTCGGAATATGTAGTTGAAGGCACAATGAGCCACTTTCTGTGGCAGCTGCAACAATGTGTGTGCCAGCACGGGGCAACACACTCTCTCCACAACCACCACACAGCAAGTGATCTGTTGGCGCACACGATGGCACATGTCATTATTCATGGCAAAATCTTCAACCGGGTTGACCAGCTGTCTCACTTGGGCCAATGGTTTGAACTCCGCTACACCATGTTGCCTATCTGACTCAAGAAACAGGGCAAGAAGTTAGGCGTGTATGTACTGGTTCATGATGGGTGCTGTCTGAGAGCCTGTTGTAAAGATGGGTGCCTGCCGTGTATGGCTTTCTTATGCGTCTCATCCTTTTTGTGCACTACAGTACCCATCGTGATTCAAGAAAGCTGAGTTTCCTCTCTGTTAGAACCGATCCCATGACATTCTATCTCTGCAAGCAGCATCTAATCATTCCTGCAAACTAGCAGGATCAGTAATAAGATAGAAGAAAGCCACAGGCATTGGCAGCAAGGACGAGGGACAGATAAGCTCTGCAAATTTTGCCAGACAGTTGAAAGTTGGTCATGTCTAAGGCCACTAATATTCACAGGGTGTCCATTTCTGAGTGTGTCTGTGTCCGTTTGCCAGCTTTTTTTCTCTTCCCTACTCCTCATGTCTCCTTGACAGCCTTCCCTTCTTTCTCAACGGCCCGTGCCACATTCTTTTCATGTTTGCAGAAATTCACCAGCCCGTGCGACATACTTCGCCTCAATGATTCAAGGTCGTCGAGCCCACGAGCCTTGTGGGTGAGCTCACTGTAGGTGTCTCAAAAAACAGCAAAAAAATGGCACTATTTGTGCAGCTTGGTTCAAAGTACAATGCGAGGTACTTGCTGAAGCTGACTTTAAGAAAAAAAAACTTGTGTTATATTTGTGCAAATGCGGTAGTATTACTTTTGTCAGGCGCCAGTCTCATGACTCTTCCCACACAACCGCGTGAGCACATTGTTGCCAGAGCAGCAGCACTTGATGCGCTAGCTTGCTTGAGCAGATGGGGAAACAATAATGTCTAGGTGTCAGCGGAACTTTGTTCATCGCTACATTCTAACCTTTCAAGAGAATTCAGATGGACAAATTAACCATATTCCCATCACTCTATCTTTCCTACTGATGTCCACCATCCACCTGTTTCACAAGATGTGGCGCCCTCTGGGGGGGAGTGCACAAAAATTCGTCTGCTACCCAGAAAACTGGCTGAAAACAAATGCACGTGGGCAACGCAGGTGCAATCCAGTACCAGGAGGTGCTAACTACACCTGCAAAGTGGCAAGTGTGTGCTTGAAAGCTACCACCATCTGCCACTTGCACATGTCACTGACATAAACTGCGCATGTGCACCACAGAAGCTGGCTGTGTGTATTCAGCCAGTGGAGCTCGAGGAGGAGTGGCACGCATACACACAGTGGCCATGTGAAAAAGGCAGATATCATCAAAAAAGGGGAATGTCATGTCATGACCCTAGTCATGTCTATGAAGCATATTTTGGCCCTTGAGAGCCAAATTCTCACTGCACTGCCACTTCGTGCATGGAAAGCACTTGGCAAATTTCACGTTGCCAAGCTCGCTAGCAGAGTCTTACAGCTAAAGGTACATCAGTCAAGTAATTCTAATGCACACGTGTGCATGTACACATGCACGCGCACGCACACACACACACACACACATGCCCCCCCCCCCACACACACACACAAACACACCGACACAAAATGACAAGTAATTTGGCCAACAGTTTCAAGAAAAATGGTGCACTGCACTGACAAGGTAAAGCCAGTATTGTAAGCAATGGTCACCTGGGGAATTATTTTAAATGACTAGTTCCTGCAAGAGTATAGTTTACTTCTGGACTCATCACTTCATTATAATTGAATAACAAACTTTCAAACTGCTAGAGACGCATGAAGGGCTTTCATGAGAAAAGAGGAATGAGCTGTATGGTCTTTGCCAAAAGTAACCAAGCAATGGGTTGGTTTCTATAACAGAGTCCCTAAAGCATTGATTTAAGGTGAGTACTAACATTAAGGTGAAAGGTGAGTACTAACTTCTAAGGTTCTTATTGCCTTACACAGATTTAGAGCTTAAAGGGCGTCACAAGTGTTCCGTTAAACAGCTGAGGAACAAACCTCGTTGCCTGGTTACTTGTGGTAAAGGCAGTACACAATAAAACGTGGCTGGACGTACGCTCTACAAGGAGTGCATCATCACCAGATTTCCAGACAAACTTTATGCTTTATGGATTTAGGCATCAGGCAAACTATACATGAAACAATGTCAGTTCAAGTGCACAAACGTGCTCCAACAGTCTCATCTCGACGCAGCAAATCTACACCACAAAAAAACATTTTTTCTCACTTAATACTGGATTCTTTTTTTCCCTAAATACCCTTCTGCACCAACAATGTGCGTATTTCACATGCCACCTAGGACATGAGGCAACTTTGGCAGGGTACAAATAAGTAAGGTGACAGGCGACAAGCAAGTACAGCATTGCTAGCAAGCCCATTTCATCGCTGGCCTTCCTACCTCGTACTCTTTGCTCGTCATGAACTTGAAGACCACGTGCTTTAGGTATTTGAAGTTGATGTCGTCTTCTAGCCTGTTGTCGAGACCCCTTGGCTGTGCTGTTGCCGTGTCCAGGGCTCCAGTCTTCGACACGCTATTGCCCGCTGGACCCGGAGCACTGCCAAGGTCGACAGAGGGCGGTGCCTCATTGACTAGGCTGGCTATCTTCTCGTTGTTGAGAGTGGCGCCAGTGCTGGAGGCACCACTGCTGGAAGCCCCGTGGTGGTTTTTCAGTTCCCTCTGCAGCGTCTTCTTCATGTCACTGATCCTCTGCTGCTGCAACTTCAGCATCTGCGGGTAGGAACGTTCCAAGCTGAAGCAGCCAGTGGGACAAAATGACCACTGGCCATTAATCGATTCACCACACCCTCCTCTGCAATGCACCCTCAGTGTGTTTCCAGAGAGCCATGCTTAACACAAAGTAACCGAAATCTTTCCAGGCAAATAAACAACTACCAAGTACTGGGACATATAAGTCAACGACCACTGGATATTCGGGGGGTCAACCTATATGCAGAGGCATGGAGGAAGAAAAGGCTAGGAGAGGCCCACACTATCCAAGGGGCAGCATGACAAAAAAAATTCATTTTCTACTTCATAGCTCATAGCAAGGTCATTCTCTACATAACATTCATAGATCCCTGGGAGTCCTCATACCACTCCTAGCACAGTAATGCAGCGGTTAAGCGATGCACCACTGCCCTGCGATGGCAGGTGCCGCCACCGGTGGGACTTGTGCGACTCAGGTTGCCCTTCCCGAACAACCTGTCGTGTTCAATCATTAATTGAACAGCCACCTGCCACGGTGCGCAGTTTGCTCACAATTTGGTGGGCAGAATGTGATGACGCCACGAGGTCGTGTCACCTAGATGGCCCACCTAGGCTGCTTCTCTGGGGATTTTTCACGGATTTTTCGCTCACAGTCAATCACGGCGACAACGGACATTGGTGACGACATTGGCTTCCCTGAAACACAAGCTCCTTAATGCTATTGCGTTAAAAGTGTGCCAGGAGATCCTTGCTTTCTTAAGAATGATTGAAATTATTTGGCTCATCACAAAGCAGTGGCTGCATCACCCGTCTGTTAGCTGCTGGCAGCCCAGTGCAATGTGCCTTGGTCATCAGGGCACACGCACACCGAGACGACAATGCCAACTGGCATGGCGGAGCCCTTAATTCTGTCTTCAAAACACGTGCCACAATGGCCTCTCCTAATTCTTCCTTTCCTCCATGTGTCAAGCCAACCCATTTGCAGGGTCTAAGGTAGTTATGGCCAAGACATGGGTAGTACATGGCTCATGCTGGTACCCGTTCCTGGCAGAATGCGTGGAGCTCTGTGCCCAAAAATAATCCTTAATTCATGCGCATATCAGTTCCGCTAGGAATATTCAAATTGTTTGCCATTTACCCTGCTCGCTCACGCCAGCCGTTCCTTTCCCTGATGAGTGGTAGACAGTGTGAGAGCAAACTTCCGGTAACCTCCGGAGCGTAAGTTAAGCGAGAATTGAGAACTACAAGAACGTTTGCAGTCTGATTAGCTGCTAGTCAGCTGGCCACGCGTAGGTATGGAAGGCAGAGTGGAGTGCCATTTCATCGTGTTTCACCTTCATTTGCCTCTGAGTGCTGTTCCTGAGATTGCATCATTACCTGTTCTTTGCTTTGAGCTGGCACGCACTGCAATGCCATCCTGCAGAGGGGGAGGGGTATCTTTGACTTTTTTTTGGTCAGCAAGGGCTACGGGTTGTGGGGTCGACTTACAGTATTCAGAGTCTACTGATATGTCACAATATGGGGTAACACTATGCTCGACGTTAGCATATTCATGCAATGCAGCCAAAGTTACGCATGTATGCATCTTTTCAACCAATCAGAGAAGCAAACAAGTGCTCACAAACTCTCTACAGCATGACTGAAAATAATGTGTTTTTCATCTCCATTCAGGATGACTTCTTACAACTAGCCATGTAGGACTAATATATCACTACTTAACTGCACAAAAGCAATGTGTCTGCAACATGGCCAGAGATACAGCAAGAAACTACATTTTGCTATGCACTACGTGGAGCTGGTGATTTCCTGGGGTTTGTCATTCGATTTGAGCCGAAACTTTACTGAAAACGTTTTTGAAGACTGAAACGTATAGATCAAGTGATGCATTTTTAGCAAAATAATAACATCCAACCTGAAATCCTGCAACAGGAAAACTGTTAAATGGCTAGTGGCTACCATTAGCTAAATGCACCTCAAACAACAGTTTTTACAGAAAGCAAAACTTCTTTCACCATTAACATTTCGCCATTAACATAAATATGAAAATATTTACAATAAAAAATGTAAATACTGATGATTCATAGCACCTGCCATTTACACAGATGGCACTGTTCACCAGTACTAATATGCCATGCTACGAATGCTAATGAAATCAAGGCAGTGTAAAAGTGTCAATAATGTCTGCAAACTGGATAATACAACTTGAGGAGTTTTTCCCTCAAGGAAAGGTCCTTGAAGAGCAGGGAATTGATCAGTACAGTTTCAGCATAGCTGCTACCTAACTTTTGCATTGCAACTGGAGCTCTAACACAACCTGAGAGCAGGTGATGAAATTTTTCCAGCCAAAGGTTTTTGGAATGCAACATTTTATATAGCATAATGTTAGTTCGGGAAATATTAGCGAAAAAATTGAACTTTACCACTGTCTTTGCCTGCAGCCTAGAATTGATGCATGCAACCCAATTCAGAGTATGAAAATTACACAGCACACCATTAGCTGTCAAAACATACGCACTGGATGCAAAGTAATTTCTTTGCCGCTAGGGTGATGTTTGGTTTGGTTTATGGGGTTTAACGTCCCAAAGCGACTGAGGCTATGGGAGACGCCGTAGTGGAGGGCTCCGGAAGTTTCGACCACCTGGGGTTCTTTAACGTGCACTGACATCGCACAGTACACGGGCCTCTAGAATTTCTCCTCCAAAGAAATTCCAGCCGCCGCGGCCGGGATCGAACCCGCGTCTTTTGGGTCAGCAGCCGAGCGCCATAACCACTGAGCCACCGCGGCGGCCAATAGTGTTCCACCAACTCATCATGGTGGGATGTTTGGTTTGGTTTATGGGGTTTAACGTCCCAAAGCGACCAAGGCTATGAGAGACGCCGTAGTGGAGGGCTCCGGGAATTTCGACCCCCTGGGGTTCTTCAACGTGCACTGACATCGCAGAGCACACGGCCCTCTAGAATTGCACCTCGATCGAAATTCAGCTGCCGTGGCCGGGATCGCACCCGCGTCCTTCGGGTCAGCAGCCGAGCGCCATAGCCACTGAGCCACCGCGGCGGCATCATGGTGGGATGTGGTGAAGCAGCAAAACATGAACAGAGTTAACGAAGCACCCAGATAAGAGCAATTCCAGGCAAGAGCACTGTAGATTTAAACCCTAGACAAGTAACTGACAGGTGTCGCTTTCTGCCAACGCCCAATGCACGGATTCATGGGTGCCCGATAGCCATGCAGCAAGGGTGTCACAAACCCCTCTAGCAGGCGCACACCTTGTTTTTCTCAGACACCTGGTCCTCGAGACCAGCCACCTTGCTCTGCAGGTCAGCAAGGCTGGTGCTGTTGGTTTCGTTGGTGGCTGCTTCTTCCTCCAGCTGCTCCACCTGCAACAGAAACCCTCCTTGTTAGGCACAAGCGGACAGCAACTTTGCAAGGGATAGCAAGGCCAGACAACATTTTAAAAGCTCGCTATTTATATGACCATGTGATTTTCACTCAGTTATGCTGACTTTACCACGGCTGCAACGTCTTGCACCTTAGGCAGTAGCAGGGATAAACGAATCAAACAAAATAGTGGCCATCTCTTTGGCCCACCCCTAAAGAACTTCAAGGTTGGACATGGCTTCCAGCAAAAAGTTTTTGTATTTCTTACTGCATTTACATGAATTTTATTGAGGACATCACAAATAATTTTATGACTGCTCTCACAAAATTTCACTGTTGTATCTCAAAAAAAAAAAAAAAAACTGTCTTCCAATAGATATTTTTCCTCTGAATCTTGTGAAAAAGCTGCATAGTAAAGAAAATGTGGCAGAAGGCTGGTTCAGCAATTGCTTTCCTACTGACGTGCTACAGGTAAAGACATTCTAATAATTTTCTTTTTTTTTTTCACAAAGCACAAACTCTGGTTTTGAATTTTTGCAATGCAGTGTCTGTTGCCGTATCTAGAGTGAGAAGAATTTTCGTACAAGAAATTTAAAATTCGAAAATTTGAAAAGCACGAAATGTCTTGACCTGCATTATGGTCCTTCGAGTGAAACAAAGCAAACTGGGTCATAGCAGATAAAAGAGAAAAGAGTCGGGAAGAAGTCTGCTCCGCAAGGTGAGTTTCTAGACAGAAAGCCATAGCAGAGAAGAACACCCATCGTCTGAGTGTTTCCCTGCAGTGCAGAGCTGCCGCGGTTAATGAAACAATTTTTTTTAGAGTACTTCCAGGTTGATTTCAGCAGTGAAACTTTGGGACAACATAAAAAACGAGGCATACAAATGGAGAAAAATATTTAAAAAAAAAAAATCACTTTTTTTGGTTCAAAGCTACGTCTTCTCGGGGCTGCGCCAAGAAGTGAAACCGTAGGATGGGCACTGATGTAAACCAGAGAACTGTTCTGAGCAGGCACAAGGGTAGGAGCTGGCTTCAGCCCATGCTGTCTACGATGTCACCTTCTAATACTACCCCAAAGCACTGGGAGTTCCTCCAGATCCATTCCGATTCTTCTTTCTCTTTCTGGGCCGCAGTGATGTTAGTAGTGGACATGAACGCACACAGAGACCTCGCATACTGCATGCAGAGTGATGGTGGTGGTGAGATTTTAATGCCTGGCAGGCCTAGTGCTCTGTCCCACACAACTGCCTGTGTGGGCATGTTCTGTCCTGTAACATTACTCCAGGGCAATGAGTGATCATCCTGAGAACTTCCATTTCTCCTTGTGGGAAACCACCTAGGTAACGCTAGTTTAAAGTATAAAAACTGCGCAGGAGACAAGACAGAGAGGAAGGGTGGACAGAACGAGCGCAGATTTCCAACTTGACTTTGCGTCTTGTCTCCTGTGCAGTTTTCATGTTTTAAAGCATGCTGTACCAGCTGGCCCCTCATCACACACTCCTTTTCATCCTCTGTGCTCACCTGGACAATATTACGTATTCTAAGCAGGCTCTGCTCACCATCACAAGATGATTTGCATTTAATAACTTTTCGTTAGGGGTGTGCGAATATCAAATTCTTCAAATACGAATCGAATGCAAATACTTGGCTCCGAATATCGAATCGAATATCGAATAATCAAGGACAGGCGCATTTAACCACTACAAAACATTTATTTGAGCACCGAAGAACATCACAGTTCAACTATCGATGATTAAATGAACACAAAAGGTGTGTGTGGCTGCACAAAAAGTATCAGTCTCGAACATTATTCTTAGAAGAGTGGAAATATCAGAGAAGATGGCTGGTACACAGCATTGATTAAGTCTAGCTTGCCATCAGCACGAACGCGTGTTGCTGGGATGAACATGAAAGGTTGTCGTGAAGGAAAACCCGCTGCTCCACATGGTCAGGCAGAAGTAGTTCCCTTCTGGCTGAAACGACTCCTCCATCCACAGAAAATGCCCTCTCACTTGGCACTGAACTGGCACGTATTGCGAGGTACTTCGTGCACAGCTCTGACTATACCAGCTTCGCAGGTATAGCCACAAAGGAGCTCACCAGCGCAGTCAGTTACAGCATGGCCCTTGGAGGAAGGAATGCGCATTGCTCTGGGCGCCGCCTTGTTGTTATGTCTGTCAATAGGGCTTGCGGACCGAAATGAACGGCGGTGCTCACATTGAATATTCGGCTAGATACGAATATTCGCGTCGGGTCGAATATTCGAGACAACACGAATACTTGGATTTCGAATCGAATTCGAATACTAAAAATATAATATTCGAATTATATTCGAAAATTTCGAATATTCGCACACCCCTACTTTTCGTATCTCTTCTCGGAGTAGCTGGCATGTGGAAACCCCTTCATGCTGTGTGTGCACTCCACTCTCTTCCCATGCATTGCTGCCTGCACTCTGCCCAGCTGTCTCAAAGGGAGTGTCCCCACTGCTCACCTTCTGGGCTGCAGCATGCAGGGACTCGCGCAGCTGTGCCATCTCCTCCTGCAGCTGGGCCCGCTCCTCGTCTGCCTGCTGCCGCACAGCCTCCAGCTCTTCCTTCAGTCGCTTGTTCTCCGCCTCCAGGGAGGACAGTTCCTGTTTCAGCTTCGTCATCTCTGCGCATTTTGTGAGCCACCATGATGCCCCGACAGTCCAGCAGCATGAAGTGGGGGAAATGGGACTTCATCTCTTGGCACATCCAAAACGTCAATTCAGTGCAGCCTCAAACTGTTGCAGCGCAAATACCCAAGGAATACCGTTAATTCAAACTCACTATTTGGCCCTATCCACACCGCACATATTTGAATGAGAGAAAACTGCCAAGAAAAAATGAAGGACGACTTAGCATGGTTAGGCTAAATGTGAATTAGGTGCACAGAACTTTGGCTTTCACTTTGGTTTCGGTTTTGTGTCGAGGCTCGGTTTTCAAAGCCAACAGGCGTCAGACAAAGATAGGTAGCAACAAGCTTTCGTGCACCAATAACTAAGGCAACTGATTCTGTCACGGTTATTGCAGTGCTCCCAGTGTCGCTTGCATGTGCAGCTGGCCATCAAATGCCCGAGGATATCTGCCGTCAGTACATACCACTTGTTACTACGAGGTTTTGCACTGCATGCGTTTGTCACCTCCATGGCAATTTATGGCAAGTGATGACTAACAAATGATCCATAGATAAAGGTCCAGGTGCTGCATGAAGTCAAACTGAGACACTGGTGTGGAAGTCTCGACATATCAGCATCCCTGACATGAAATGGTTTGTACAGCCCCTGTCAATGAATTCATCACTCCAACCCCTTTAACTCCCCATTCCTTTTCTGTGCACCTGTCATGGCATAATGAGACCAGTTTATTTTGGTGGCTGAGGAAAACCATCGGTCAAGTGGCACCAACATGGTGCCAGCCCATCTCATACACCACTACAGAGCCATCGCTTGCCCTCAGTGCTGAGCCGCTGCAATGTGTGGAAAAGCATACAGTGTACTGACATCTCTAGTGCAGTTACCCGTGCAACGCAGTGCATCCACTCCTCCTTTAAGCCTAAACATCATCACCGCCACCCATGTAAAATCCTCGGTAGGACAAGCATGTCTCCCAGAGACTTTCAATCAGCCCTGCCTACAGCCACCATTATCCATTTCCTAACCTGCATCTGGTTCCCTGCTTCTCTTGCCTAACCTTAACCTGGGCTTGCCATCCACTCTGCCACTCTATTTGACCACAGGTTCGGTACCCGGTCTAGGCACAACATGTGCACACCTTAATTATAGCTTCAACTTGCTTTTGTCACCCTTTGTAGATGTATTTTTCCCTCTCAACATGCTGCGCAATGATCAGCTTTACACTATGGGGCACTGGCAGGACACATGTCACATAGTACTTTTCTTCTGAGGTATCCACCATAAGTATGCTGCTGTCCGCTGGTCATAACAACGCAACGCATACGAAATACACTCCAACCCCTCCTTCTGTTAGTCTTTTTCTCACTGTTTGGATCTTTCATGAATAATTTCCCTAGACCACTACTCCGCTACTAGTAGTACCTCACTACCAACCATAAGCTGGCATTCCTCTACCATACTGTCAAGAGTTGCTTTGGCTTTCTCCATACTAACTTTAAGCCTACCATTGTAATTTATCTGGATAAAGTTATTAACTGCTCTGGTCTGGTTAGGTTTATACAGTCTAATGTCTCGAAGCGACTCAGGCTGTAAGGGACACCACAGTGAAGGGCTCTGGATAATTCGACCCCCTGGGGTTCTTTAATGTGCACTGACATCGCACAGTACCTCCGTCTCTAGCATTTTACCTCCACTGGAATGTGACCGCTGTGGCTGGGATCGAACTCACATCTTTCTGGTCAACAGCCGAGCACCATAACCACTGAGCCACCGTGGTGGCTATTAAGTGCTCTTGTATGTAAGGCTAGTGCAGCTGGCATATATGCATTGTCATACCCACGATATATTCAATAAAATGGCTTTTAAGAAGTATGCCCAATACATCAAGGCAACTTGTACAGGTATGCTAGCAGCTTGGAACCTCCAAGACAACAAAAGCCCCAACGCGCCATAGTGACCACAAGGCTGTATTCCACAGGCAGTCATTTGTGGTCACAATGAAGTTGTTTTTAAGCTTTTTCCATTCACACGTCCAACAACCCAAACGGTGCCAGCATGTAACACATCGTTTTCCTCATGGAATGCATCAAGCACAGGTGCACAAGTGGCATGAGAATTTCATTTCATTTTCTGCATTGCACTGTCACTTTCTGTAAACTCCACGCCACTTTAGTGAAACAAAACAAAACATGAAAGACAAAACCTGAATGTGGCATTGAAGTGCACCGGCATGCGATCTTGTGTAATTTAACCAGCACATTATACCCGTGCAGTGTTCCAACCCCGCATATGCAAACCAGCATACTACACCCTTGAATCTCCAATACCTGGAAGGCCAGCACTTTTACATCATGAGGCCGTGCTCCAGCTAATCCTCACGCAATTAGTACACATTCGTCATTGTCACAAGCATGTGGTGATGACCAGTGCAAGCAAAAACCCTATGCAGCAGGTGGCAGTGGCTGCGTGCGAACACCCAACCTGAAGGCTCTTCTGTTGATGTGAACACCCAAAGCACTTGCACCACCAACCTGCAATACTGCTAGGACTTGCAACACATACATGTTAGCCAATACTCCCAGTTCAGAATTTACTTTATCTCTCCCATTGTTGTCGCTAGATAGCAATGGGGGAACAGCTTCACCACTATCACATCAGTCAGGCCCCCTTATGTGCCCATGTTTCACTTGCTCAATTTCGCCCCTGCCATGCCTTTATGCAGCAACTGCAGGGATGCACATGATTTTTATGCATACTGTTCAGGTGGCGAGCAAATAGAAAAGACAGCAAGCCCTGAGCAGCAAAGAAACACTGACACCTGCTACCTACCACTGCGAAGTGTGGCACTGATCAGGTTGGCAGTCCAATATGGCACTGCGTTCACAAACTGAACATGAGCTCATGGGTTTAGGTTACACTGAACACAATAGCACATCGGTTTGGTTTACAGGGTTTAACGTCCCAAGGCGACTCAGGCTATGAGGGACGCCGTAGTGGAGGGCTCTGGATCATTTCGACCACCTGGGGTTCTTTAACGTGCACTCACACTGCACAGCACAAGACTTTAGCATTTCACCTCAATCGAAATGCAACCGCCGTGGCCGGGATAGAACCCGCGTCTTTCACATCAGCAGCTGAGCAACATAACCACTGAGCCACAGCGGTGGCTACAATGCACATCAATACACAGTACTACTGTTCTGCTGGACAAATGGTGTTAACTGGCACCCATATCGTAAAAGCTTTCAGCCAAAATTTTCAAAGGCCCTTTTGTGGATGCATGCTGCATAACAGTAGGGCCACGGAAGAAAGAGGAGGTGCTAGTCAGGGGTAAGTAGTTCTTCTGAAACCACGTCCTTAAACTTAAACTGAGATTGGTCACGGTAAACTTGACACATCTGTGGCTTTATATCCGTAGCCAAGCTCCATTATTGAAGTTACCTGACTATTTCTCTGACCCCAAGAAAAAACCACTTGCTGCTGCTGATTCGATTGTTGAGGCTCACCTTCTTTCATAGCCTTCAGCTCTGCTTCACTCTTCCTGACGCTGTGCTTTAAGGTAGTTTCAGAGTGCGACACAAAACTGAGCTGTTTCTCCAGCTTGGCAACCTAGAAAAAAAGAGAGCCATAATTTGATGGTTACACATCGAACACACATGGTTACATATCACTGAAAAATTTAAAACCAACTTGGGCAAAAAAAAAATTTAGAACATGTCTCTCTACTCATGAGGAAGCCTTCTTTTTCTTTTTTTTTTATTTGAACGGTACAACCAATGCAAACTTGGATCACATCATTGAATATTCTGGCATGGATAGGACAATCATCAGACATGACGCAATACTACACATGGCTGCTCCAGTTACAGGTCAGTTATGCAGTACTACCTTCTCTGACGACATCTGCTGACTGGTCTCCAGACCTTGGATCAATTCCTGGCTTTTCCTGCATTCAACCTCCTTCTTCTGAAGTTCTGCCTACAGCAAGAGATGAACATAAGCACACGAGGTCATTACAGTGACTGGTAGATTCCGGGTCTTCATCTGTAGCAAAAACCAGTGAAGCCAAACAAATGGGACAAGATCTGACCTCTTATTATAAAGCGGCTTGAAATGTAAAGAACCTGAGTTTCAAAATGTGCTCAGAAGCCAAAGTTTACATGTGCACTGGGCACTCTTTTTTTTGCATCTTAAGCATTCCTGAGAGCATTGCTTCAGGCAACAGTGACTGCTCATTACACAATTTTCAAGAAAGAGAAAAATAGGCATGCGATTTTTTATAAATGCATTTACTGTCAGTATGCTGCCGATTTTCACAAGAATATAGCCACTGGAGTGCGTTCATCTTACCAGCAATTATTACATGAAAAAAAAGACCCGAGCAGCAATGGCACTTGCAAAACAATGCAAAAAAACAGCTGCATATAATGGCTACAGGTAAGCACTGGCAGAAAAACAAACACTCGCAGTACACTAAAACTTGCCGCTTATGCACAACAGGGCTGAACAACTGCACTGCACCCACTTCCTCATGTGATGTGGCTGACTTGGCCTGCTCAGCCTTCCCCACGCCCTGTAACCTGAAGCAATGCGACGTGTGCGCACAGAAGCAGTGAGGAGGCAACAAAGGCTCTGGCAAAAGATGGAAAAGGATGATGCCACCACTCAGACCTGAACCCAATTTTGAAACTACAAAGGCTGAGTCTCACCGCGGCTCCTCGCATTGCTACCTGGCACTCCAAGTGGAATGCCAGGAGAACATGCACCAAACAACGCCTCGGGGGCATCAACGCTGCTTCAGATAAACTGGTCCACTTATTGCTCCATGTACAGTTAAAGGTACACTGAAGAGGAATCTGAACGTGTCTTTTTGCAGCGGGAACTCTATCTACATGTTATGAGCATTCTTAGAAACTTCGAATTACTGCCCTGTGCGGCCGATTTCCTTAATTTAAATTGGATTAACGTCCGACTCCCACCTTTTTTTCTTTAATTCCCCGCAGACGATGGGAGCAGTCAACCAATGCATGGAGTGTCTTTCAGGCAGTCGCGTGGCGGCTTTTCTTTTGCTTTTATTTTGTTTTTTAGGTTTCTGTGAATAAATAATCTAGTCAGAGACTACATGGCTGCAAATTATGCCCACGAAAATAAAAATATGCGCGGACTCTTTGCTTTCGCCGATCGCTACGTATCACTCCGCCGCTGGCAGAGCGGCAAGCCACCACGGCACTGGGTAAAAGGTTGGTCGACTCCTCCCACCACCTGCGGGCAATTTGAAAAAAAAAAAAAAAAAAAGGAGGGAGCTGGGACGTTTAATTGGATTTAAATTTAGGAAACCGGCTGCACAGGGCAATAATTCGAAGTTCCTAAGAAGGCTCAGAATGTGTAGACTGAGTTCCCGTGGTAAAAATACGAATTCAGATTCCTCTTCAGTGCACCTTTAAGTGGTCGCAACAAGAGGCCACTTAGGAAAGGCACTCGGCGTGCTTAAACACTCAACATGTGCCACGACATCCCAGCAACCTGCATTTGCTACTCGGACAATGACAGAGGGCAGCGGCGGCTACAGCCCAAGCTTTTTACAGATTGCACTACCTGGAGCCAGTACTGCAACTTCGTTGTGATAACGAGGAAGTGCTTCCTCTTCTTTAATTACAGCAGGCAAACAAAGTAACCAATTCTCTATTCGCTACCACATCTGCGCATGGCATAGTCCTGCAATGCAGCCACCGGTGTGCAAGATAATGCTAAAGCACCTTGCTATGGCTATGAAACTTAATCTCATATATTTCTGCAGACAGCAAACAGCAATTTCACTGCACATGGAGCCTAGTGCCAAATCACTGATTCCTTCATTTGGTGACAACACTTGCACTTAAGCATATGAAGGCTTAAAGGGAAACTGAGGACTAATAGACGTTCGCCTGTATCAACAGGGTAGAGCCTTTTAATCACAAAGAGACCACTCCCGCGGAAAATGAAGCTGCTATAAGCTTGAAAACAAACTGGCAGATTTCACAAGTAAAACGTGTACATCGCAACCATTTTTTTGGCGCTGATCCCAGAGGCTACGCTACAGCGCTATTCACTTCAAAACGGTGGCACCCCGTTCTTTTCAGTTAGGACATCCCGAGTTTGAATTGACTACTCGAAAGATTCTCAAATTAAACTTTCTCGGTGATAAATACGTCTTCTGCTACCGGACAAACGTCAAAATACCCAGAAAGAGCCAGAGAATAAATTTTTACCTAGGACAATGGTTGCATGGAGTTGCCGTCAGTATCCCTTTAATTGTGCTTGAAGCAAAAAAATACACACTCTAAGCGCCACCTCATTGCCACTGCTTGCGACACACCGAATTATCTGTTGTGAACGAACCAAGCAGTTACCGCCCTAAGCTAGGCAGTACAACGGTGTTCTTATCTCGAAATTGAAAACTCAAGTCCCCTATGAAAGACCCATACAAGGCCGCATATGGCTTGCGATGTCCCCAGCGAGAACAGCTCTTCAAAAGGTGTCTACAGAGTATTGTGCAGATTTGTTTATAAAACTGAAAACACTGCTAACCCACACCACAGCAGGCACTCATATTCCTATGCCCATTGTTAGTGAAGCATCATCCAACATGCTGTTGCGCCAAAACATGCTCAAGATCATGCAAGGTCTTCCAAGATGCCCTTTCAAAAAAACCCACATTAGACACCTTAGATGCTTTGATGTGTCACTTTGTTCTTTCAGGCAGAGGCTCGATTAAGATATGAGGCCATTTCCCGAACCTATGATACGCTATGTTGGCTAATAGCACTAGATTAATTTTGCTGGCTGCCTCAAAGTACATACTACTCCTATCAAAATGTTTGGTCTATTTGGATGCCAAAGCACAACTGTGGCATGTTGTAGTGCAGAGCTCCAGATTAAATCTCTCTCCAAACAATGTGGCTAGTTAGCAAACAGAAGCCAGTGTATTGTGCCAGTGGTAAGTTTCACAAAGGCACCACTCATCTTCTATGAAGATTTATATTTCTTGTTACGCAGTTTGTTACTGGCCTTGAAAATGCTAAGCAATTGGCATAAAATGCATTACAACAATGCATTATTATACGTTCACAGTGATAGCGGCAATAAACTTGTAAACAGAGTCAGCAGCAAATGAGAGTTCACTGAATACAGCACACGGCAGCTGCCCACCATTTCCATGCCCACGCATCTACAGCCAAGACAGACTGCACACGCAAGCACCTCCACGCCACAGCACAAAGCCACACATCAAAGCACCTCCCTGTCAAAGGGTGGCCCTCACTTCACGGGCCAAGTGTGCATCCTGCATTTCTTTTTTCCTCTCAGTGCACTGATCCGAGAGTGTGGGGGGTGGGGGGGAAAGAGGGGACGCTCGCACTCACTCACCTTGAGCCGCCTGCCCGTGTTTTCGAGAGCAGTCACCTGCTTCTCGGCCTCAATTTCCCTCTCGACAAATTCCGTCTGAGAGGTCTCTAGAGCGCTCTGCGAATCGACGGATGGGACACATACCACCCAGAATTGGCACACAAGGTTGGCAGGGGGGAGGGGGGGGGGGGTGGGGGAGGAGAAGCAAGCACAGTGCACCACTAGCAAGATGAGCATGCATCCCGGCAATGGCAAAAGCAGTGCGCCACAACCCCTCTCAGCTTTGTGACCGCAGAGAGACCAAAGCAGCTGAGTGAGAAAGTAGAGCTCGCCACCACCACACATCCTGCACGCCAAGCTGCAGTCTGAGAAGGTGAACAGTGCGGGAGAATGTATCTATGAGCAAACCAGGAAAGCTGCAGTCGGAGACCGCGGAGCAAAAAGCAAGTGTGTGCATGAAAATGTGTGGAGCTAATGGGCAAGAAAGCACATGGCCAAGTGTCACTGCACAAACTGTGTACTGCAAACCAGCACCATCCCAGGTCTCACTGCCCACACAACGCACTCAATGAGACAGAACAAGTCATTCTGAAAAAATTGATGCCTTAAATATGCATCCATGAACAAGAGGTTATGCGGTCAGTCAAACCATTAACCACGAGTGATCACAGTTATTGACCATTGAAAAACACACCTTACTCTTTTCATATGTCAATACACGCATACCCAGATATTATGTCAATACACGCATACCCAGATAGGATGCTTCAGCAAAGCCTGCCAGTAATACTGAAAAATGCTTTTTCAGGGACAAAGTTGGCTTTTGTGGCACAGCAGTAGCAATAGCAAATCAGAGAACAGGCGAATTGCATTAACTAGTCAAGGTGGTTAACTCAATTATAATAGTTAATTTGTTATATACAGTGGATTCTCTTTAGGATGAACTTGAAGAGACCATGAAAATGTGTTTATCTAAACAGAATTGTCCCAAAAAGGATATGTGAGCATGCTAGGTGTGTCCAAATGTATGCTACATAAAAACTATACAAAATGGCTTTGTAGCGAGAGGATAACCGCATATATAGAGCATTTACTGCACTATGCATGAAGGAGGCTGAAGAGTGAGGGCATGAAGCAAGCTCATGTTACACTACCTGAAAACGGCACTGGTCTAATTTTCTTTCTTTCACCCTCTATTTTTCTCTCTCTCTCATGCAGTCACTGCCATTTGTGTTCTTTCTTTCCTGATTTTTGTTTTCCTCCAACACTGAACGCTTCGAAGGTGTCCAGCTGGGTAGCCATGAGCCTCTTTCTCTTATCTTGATCCTCCCTCAGCACAGTTGTTACCAACTCCAAGAGCAGGTGCACTACGAGCTTTCTGTCCGCCACAGGACATGCGCACGTCACACGGTGCCGATGTCTGGCTGTCTCTACGTGGCAATAATGCATGTTGTGACGCCACATCAGATGAAAATTCAGCCCACAAGCGCTGAGGCCCTAAGGCAACCACGGGTGCACTACGCGCCTACGCACTTTTTAGTCTGCCTGAGGCAACTTGCGGTACATGACACACACGCAATGCCGAGATCCTGTCCCGCCAGATTTCTGTGCGGAAGTGCTCTGCCTCTTCCACACCAGCAAGAGAGCTACCCTCCCAAGACAGCGTGCTCCCGCAAGACAGCTTCTCCGCAGTTTTGAGTGACGGTGCGCAGAAGCTATCTTGTGGGGGGTGCGCTTTCTTGAATATGACTGCTGTGTCTCGTGTTTTTTCTTTCAACAGTGCCGCAAGGAAGCCTTGGGGTCACCAGGGTTAGAGGTCGCAGTGAAAGTTGTCCTCAACAGAAGGACACTCAAAGCAGTTCGTCTTTGCACAGAATCTTCTGAAAAACCAACCAAATAGTCTCGCACTGCTGCATCTTATCAGAGAATTTGTCTTAACTGGGCTCATGTTAACGGGAGTCCACTACAGTTAGGCACCTGCTTGGAATTACAGACATGTAGCTGAGCGTTCGTAATATCCATCCCAGGTGAAAAACCTAACTGGCCAAACTGGGCTAAGGAACAAGCTTGGATGGTTATAATTTACAGCTGAAAAATTTTTAAAAGATGATCCTGCTCATCACTGCACCAAAACAAATTGTGGCCCACCCTGTACACCAAACTGAAATTCGTGCAACTGCCAAGTTTTCTAAATTCTAAAAACTGGTGTGGCTTACGATGAACTGTCAGCTAGAAGTCTACAACTACAACCTGCCACCTAACAGTAATAGCTAAAAAGCTGGCTGTAGTAGAATACAACTTAAAGAAAAAAACAGCACTAGGTAACCATGGGCCAAGGTCCATGGTGTCCTGTATTACTCTGCTGACCAACCACAACAGTGAACACTATCAGTTTTTTAATGTTTGACTGCATCAAACCAGCCAGAGGTGTCAAAAATCTTGAGCTTGTAATTTTGTCTCGTGACTAGCATTTTGTTCAGGTAACAAGAAAAGCTTTAACAATGGTCCACTTTCTGTCATGGAGGAATTCAGTTCAGCAGTCCTGAAAGTGGGCGGAGCTTCACTGTAGACTTCAGTTGTATCCGAATATAAAAAAATTTATCTTGCCAGCTTACTAAATAATGCAATTTAATTGTTTACCAATGTCCACTTAAATTGGTACTAGTACTATGCCACAAAAGCCCTTTAGTTTTTAAAACTTACTGGTGGGCTTCGATGAAAAAACCTGTACATGTGCAGTAAATCTGTTAACTGGATGATGTAAAAAAGAAGAAAAAAACGGAGGTAAGTGATGTGATAATTAAATTTTCAGCGTACCGTGCACTGAAAATCTAGGCCTGCTGCCTGCAGCTTTACATTGCAACACACAAACTGCACTACACAAACAATGCAAAGTAAGCACTTAGGTATATAAAACGAAAGCAATCCTGTGTGCCAGCATGGCAACACAGGAAATGCACCGAACAAAGAGTGCACACTGCAGCTTAGACAATGCCAGTGTTCATGAGGCTGGGGTGGTAAGGGGGGGGGGGGGGGGGGGGGGGGGGGCAGGGAAGAGCCACCTGTTCCTTCCTGCAAGTCTCTCTCTTGAACCCGGTGGTCATGCACTAACATAGACTTACTCACTGGATTGCAGCACGACCGGTGCGCCATATAAACCACTGGCTCGTGGCCCTTTGTTTCGAGTTTTCAGAGGAGATACTTTCAGATATCTGAATTCTGTCATGAAAACCCTCCGAGATAAGTAGCCTGAACTCTTTCAGGCGCGATTTTTTGTTTCGACTGAAATCAATTATTTTTTTCACCTAAGTAGTATATTCAGGCCTCAAGAAAGAGGATTCGTTAGTTTTCGAACGCGAAAGACCAGCAGGTACGTTTTTACAACGATGTAGAGAATTCCGTACAAAGTGTCAGATTTGTTAGAAATAATAACATCGAAATGTTCTCGCATGTCAGGTACACACCCTAGAGATCGTGGAATCACTTAGTGCTGCGAAGATTCACATTACGCTCGAAATTGAGCAAAAACAAGAGATGTTTTCACTCGTGGCAAAATCTGTCTCCACAAAAACGGCGGACAAAGTGCTACTTAGCTCACTCTTATGTGAAATATTATTTACTGCATTCGCTACATGGTACAAAAACGCAATTTATTTGCAACAAGAAGGGTGCTCAATTCAACTGAAATAATGAGATCACTGTTAAGTGCTCCAGTTTCTCAGAAAAAGCTGTAAGTTTGCCACTTACGCAATTGTGTACAAAGCGCCTGCAAGGGTTAAAGAGTACCTCGTGAAGTATACTGTGTCACATTAAAAACAAGTACTACAAGCTAACGAGGCTTTACTGTTTATGCTTCGTTCTACCTGGCACTTGAGGTCAAACAGGGCACACCACCATGCCTAGAGCCACGAATCGGTGTGAAGGTGATAAACACTCTCATGGCTGGCCTGCAGGGTACCTCAGAAGGCAAGACAGGTGCCACTGCAGCTCAACTGGTATAGCAGCACATGTGTGGAGGTTGTGGGTTTGATTCCCATGAGTTAAGGGGGAAGAGGGTCTTAGAAAACTTTGAAAATTTTTATTAACGAAGTCTCAATCGTGAAATTTTCAGGGAACACATACTTTTGCACTCTGAATGAAACTGTGTCATTTAGTTTCATGCAAAAAAAAACATTGTCATGCACCTGTGTAGCATGTTATGTAATGTTTTTGTCTTGAGCTTTTAAGAAATTTTGTAGCAGGGAACATGCTAAAATGCCTGCCACTCATTTTTCCTGATATCAAGGAATGTCATCCTGCCTTTCATAGGATGGGAGTTATCAGGTTTTGAAGCTGCCACTTCAGAAACGGGGAAAAAAAAAACAACCTTCTTTCCTGTTTCTGAAGTGGCAACTTCAAAAACCTGATAACTCCCATACTATGAAAGGCAGGATGATAATTTTACCCCTATTGCATTCCTTGATAGCCGGGAAAAACCATCAGCAGGCATTTTACCAAGTTCCCCACAGAAAATTTTCTTGAAAGCTGATGACAAAAACAGTACATAACATATTTGGAGTCAGCATACAAAAGTACATACTCTCTGAAGATTTGATGATTATGACATCCTTAACAAAAAATAAAAAAGTTTAAGGCCCTCTTCCCTCTAAATTTAAACCTCATCAATACGTTCCCAGCTCCTTGCGATTTTTGGTTCAAAAGCACGAATTCATGAGCAATAAAAATGAACAATAGAGAGACTGTATTACAACCAGTTAACATGTTCCCTGATTATACTTTTTTTTTTTTCCTGGGAGCACTGGCCAGAAAAAGAACAGAAATTCGCATTGCGTTGCGAGCCATGAGTAAAAGTTCATCTGTTGTGCAATGCAAGCTGAGAATTGTATTTTTTTAGCCAGTAAAACTAAACTTTTTAGAACACTGTCATCCTTGGGCATGGGAAAACAAAGGACTAGCGTGGAATTCTAGAGGCACACCATACTATCAAGAGACCCGATGCCTCATGCATCAGTGACGCATCAGTGAGTCTTCTGGATAGAGAAATTAGTTTGACTTTTTTTGAGTAGTGCCTTTCCTTATTTTGATCTTTTTCATGCTTAATTACGTCATTTGTGTGCATATCTGGAATCACCGCTGAGGGGCTTGTGCATGTGATCTTCACTGAAGTACCACAGTCAGCTGAAAGTCTAGCATTGTCCTCTGGTCTTCTTTGTTTACGCATCCCTTCCATCGGTTACTGTCGCATGTGAACATGAACCAGATGGCACAGCTCTCTACTTTTCTAAATCACAACATGCTTTGTTGCCCAATTTATTCTCAACTGACCGAGGGGCCAGTTGGTCAGACATGATGTCTGAATAAAGTGTGCATCATTAAAACAACGCGCACAAAATGCGAGGACCGGAGCAGCACCTGTCCTGTCCTTGCCTTTTCTACATGTTGTTTTAACACTACATTCTTCATTCCCATTTGTATTCTCCCTACTTGCCCCATCAGCTGCTACACACCAAAGAAACAATTCCTGCTGCGGCACTTTACAAATCAGATACGAAAAACTGGAAAACTGCATAACCCTTTGCCCACCGCAAACGGGTGGGTGCATTTTGGACGCTAAGGCATAAATGCCCGTGTTCTGGCCAAGCCCACTGGTTTCTGAGGGTTTAGGAAATAAACCTGTCTCGCTAGTTTGGGAAAGCACCCAAAACAAAAAGAGGCCTTTCATCGTTTCATCGAAAGGGCATACATTTGAAGACTTCATGGGTGGTGTTCAAGGTCCCTTGCACACTGTGAAAAACGTGGCACTTACTTGTGTTTGACCAAGGGCAGGAAACCACTTCACATTATTTCATGCTAAAGTCAATGTTACCTGCAACCAGACATGTCCGTGATCTCTACTGTGATGGCAGTTTCATCAATGAAAGTCCAACCAGCACACATATTTAGGCCCCTTCTAGCAATTAGGGATTTAACCTTTTGGTGTTTTGGTGCAAGATATTATGCCAAATGACCTTTTAAAGAGCAATAAGTGCACAAAGAAATTTACAGCTCGGTAAGTGTGTTTACTAACGAAGTACTACTGCATCAGTAATGCCAACAGATATAAATGCTTCCCCAGCCTAAGCAGCCCACATTTTTGCACTAAAATCTCCGAGATGACGTGCTTTGCATCGAGATTTGCCAAATGCCACCTCTGGGTACAGTACTTGGCTGCTTTGTCCAGTGTAGTAAATAAAATTCACCACGGCCCGAGAGAAAGGCATGGCCAGAAACGTACAATTCCACCGCATAGGAAAACAGCAGCACAGCATGTGTCACTGGGAAGGCAAAGTACTTGCTATCTCTCTCATCTCGTTTACTCAGCAAAGAGTGTGGTGCCAGTACTCCTTGCTCTGCGAGACTGCACATTTTTTGGGACATTCTGATTTGCAGTCTAACACTGCAATATTCTGTCTTTGTATCCCACTCTTGCTTGGGCTTCACGGCCTGCAGTATGCAATAAATAAATAACAAAATAGCACCACTGTTTCAAAGCCAGTTCAGTGGCAGCATAAAATTTTTTTTCCAGACAAGTCTAAGTGAAAACCCAGTTCCCGTAAAGTATAGTACTTTAAGCAGGACAAAAAAATTACCCGTGTCGCTATTATGAATGCAAGCACATTTCATCACCTGACCAACACAGATAAACAGATATCACAGAGAAATAATAAAAAAAAAAAACACCGTGGCAAACCCTTTTGTTGTGAACTAAACTGAGAGTGTAAAGAGGAGAGCTCAATGCATCTGCTGCTCTGACGCAGCCATTTCATGGCAAGCAGGTTAGTGGTGAAAGTGGAAGCAAACGTGGGACAGCTGGCAGCAGCAGCAGCAGGGTGAGGCACGCAATCATATAAGCACGTGTGTGTGAGCAACAAGGGGCCCTCTCTGTTCCTGCTATCACTCTGCCCCGGCTAACCACCCGGGCAAATTGCACAAACTGTGGGCCCACTCAGAGACCCTGCACAAACCCTGCCACCTGGGAGAACAGAGAGAGCCGGTGCTAACGAGATGCACGTGGGTGCAAACAATGCAAGGGATGCCCGTGGCTCTCGCCCTGGAAATTCATCACAAAGACATTGAAAGAGCACTGGCACAGCATCTGACTTGCGGCACACTACGTTTTCAATGTCTCTGTGCCCTCTGACAGCGCCTGTCGAAATAGGCTCAAAATAAGGCACACAGTGATACTCCTGGTAAGCTGCAATAGTGCAAAATTATGGTGGAGACACAGTGGATGCTGCACAAGCAACCAAAAGCCACAAACCCGGAGAGTCGAGAAGGCATGTTGTGCATCCGGCTCATCATGAGCACTGAGCCCTAGCTCAGAAGCACAATTTTCCACAAGAACCACATGATAACAACCACTCGGAAAAAGGATTTTGCTAATCATGTGCTCAGAATGAAGCACAGGTACGTCACTTTCTCAACAATCGACCATTAGCTGACAAATTCCAATGCATTCAATTGTTGACTTTCAACTGAAATGAGTTACAATCCACTACAGACAGACACTAGACCTAATGAAACCAAGGCACTTGAATGCTTGAGCGCTTGTGTGTGTTGTAAGTGCTCCTTCACTGTCCCAGTCCCATTCATGCTGCAGTTACTTAGTGTCAAAATAATGAACCAACTTAGCCTAACAAGTTCTACTTAGATATTTGAAACAGTTTCTCGCGGGCCTCCTCGCCCTTCTGCTAAAATACTGCGGATAAATTCTCAGACAACAGCACACTGCCGGTCAGCCACTGCCTGTGCTCGCACAATCCCAGGCCCCAAAATGAGGAATCCCCTTGGAGCACCGCCACTCACAATGCGTGCCTGTGCCTGGCTGGCCTCCCGGTCCCGCTCCCGTTGGGCCTGGCTCAGCTGAGCCCGCAGGTCGGCCGCCTGCAGCCGCAGCTCATCCAGCTGCGCATCCTGGAGCGACCGCTGGCGCTCCAGCTCCTCGGCATGACTGCGTCGCTGCACACAGAGAGCAGAAGACCAGCACTACAGTGAAACCCGTGCACAATAAAACGCAGAAAACACAAGGATTCATCGAAGGTACTGAGCAGTTTGATACAGTCAAATCGGCATGCAGCATTTTCATTAGCAGTCTGTTCCACAAGGGTCCACGGAAGACGACAGCAAATGAAAAAAAATCTGTCACTCTGCATTGATCATTACTGCGGAAGGAATGGCTGCTGTTCACAATGAATGATTACCAAGGCCAAAGTTTCGGGCCTCATGCTGCCTAGAAGAGGAGTGCCCTCAACACGACAGCGCTCACGTGCACACACGCATGCATGAAAAAATGCCTCAGCGCCCAGAGTCTGCCATTCAACAAAATAAATCGGCAAATTACGTTTCGATGCGAATTGCTTTCCTTAGCCACCAGCACTAAGGTGTTAGACTCATGCACGTGTACATGATGAGGACTTCTGCAAGAAATCATGAGCTGCTAGGGACAGTGTTAGCAGAGACCGCAAAGCCAGAAAGGGCTCATCCTTTACTCAGGTAGTTAAAGGGCCACTGACCAGGTTTGGACATTTCATATAAAAAAGCAGATTGCACAGATCGGGCCGTTGCGATCCTTCAGAAGAGCGAGTTGATGAGCTACTTGGGACTGGATTGTGAATCCACAGCACGAGGCACAAGGACAATGAGTGCACAAAGGGTACGAGACCAGCTACAGCCTCCACGTATGTCTTGTCACCTTCTGTGTCACTCTTTGTCCTTGTGCCTTGCACTGTGTTTTCACAAGCTGTCATGATAATTCCTGCAAAACATTAGGGCTGTGTGTGCTCGGTGAGACAGGAAAAATTCAAATCAAAGCCCACTTGCATGCTCTTTTGACAAATCCAACCTCCTCGTCCTCTAAACTGGCACCCAAGGCTTTGCTGCGACAGCTCAGTGAACAGCACCTCATTGGTGCACTATTCTGATTCAGAGGCGAATATTGGATGATGTCTGGTTGTCTCCTAGTTGGCCCTGCTCTTTATCGTTGTGCCCTTCGCTTCGGTACAAAACAAACAAACATACAAACATACATTTAATTTTCTTCTCTGGTCCAATTATGCCTCTGTGAGGTAGAGGGTACCACTCTGCCCTTCCTTTATTGCTCACCTAGCTTTTTTTCTTTCTGTTTCACCACACATGCTGACGCACCATCCTGGCAGAAGCAGCTCACACACTTTCGAGATCCCGCCCTCCAATCCCGATAAACGTGCTTCACACATAGCGCAATGCGCCATGAAGTGCTCTCTGAAGACAATACGCTCACATCGAAAAGCGCAACAGATGTACTGCGATACACCAGGAAACAAAAAAAGCAAAAAGAAACACTTGGAGAAGCAGGGCTACGATCTGATATACTCTGCTAAGGGCAAGGGAGAAAGGGAAATTCAGCTTGCGAAGGCTTGTTGACCGGACATGTAACAACCATTCGCATGGCCCCAAGTGCATACAAAGAATTTACCTGCTGTATCTGACCCACTTTGTCTGAGGTCTCTCACCTGCTGCGGCTCTAGGCAAGCCACTCACGCTGCGGACCTGAGTGGCTTGCCTAGAGCCGCAGCTGCAGCAGGTCAGACATGACGCAAATGCAAAGTGGTGGCGACATCAGCAACACAAAAGCACCACTCACACAAGCATCGCATGAACAGCGCTGTGTTCTCCCTGCACCCAGTCGCGGAATAACAGCGGGGAAAGGAACAAAGCTGCTGACAAACACTACAGCGCTAGCTGCATGGCCTGCAGCAGGAATCTCAAACTACCATCATGTGAGCAGCACTAACAAACTTTTGTCTCCCATGGCCCAGTGGTCAGAATGGGGAGAGGAGTTTGAAAATAAAAGGGTCTCCTCTTTCCCACAAATGAAGCGTAGTTGTTGACTTACAAGTACGACACAGTGCACAGCTGGCCACACTGAAACCACGAACAGTGATGATGATGATGACAGAGAGATGCAACATGAAGGAAGGAGAAACCAAGATGCTGCTGCAATTGCACGTGTTTCCAGAACAGGGGCTCCAATGCTTAGGGACAGTGAACCACAGCGCAAGACCGCAACGCAAGGCCCTCTGGCCAAAAAGTTCGGAGCCCCCGCAGTAGAACATCTCATGCAGCACATATGAGGTTCATAGTTTTTTTTTTGGAGAATGACTCGATTTTTTACGGTCATATAAACTGTGTTAGCCTGCAGAGGAACCACCTTAGAAATTCAAGTTTCAACGCTGGCTTTAAAGTAATTAGGAGAGTTAATAACCAACTTTCATTCAAAGGCTGTGATGGTTACTGAGCCCTTGAATGTCTGCCAGGACTAAAAAAACATTCGGCGAAGAGAGGATCATTGCAGTAGTCGAGCTCTTTTTAAAAAAAACCTTTTTTCTCTGAGCAAGTCACTTCGCATACATGTACTATCGCAATCAAAATATTACGAAATGCATGTTCATGGAAAAATGCACACTGTAGCTCTGCCTTGCCACCCAGTGGCGTGGTATTGTTACCAGCGGATAGAGCATTCACGTCCTCTCCTACTTTGTCACATTTCAGGCGAGTGGATATCGTGACTATGCTGAAATAAATTTTTCTACGCACACTCGCATCCCGTAAACTTTTGATCACAATAGTAGTGCCTATATGCACCTGCACAGAAGTAGCACATGGCAAAGCATGTAGATCACCACGCAGATGAAGCGTGTCTGTCAGTGAGCCCTTTGTTAAGGCCTACACTGCAAAAAATAATCGCGCAAAATGATGAGCCTAGCCCCTCTGCCGACTTCAAGAGAGCTGCGAGCGCTTTCCCCACCATGCTGGCTAGCTGGGCATCGCTGGTGGACAGCTGTGCCTCCAGCTGGATGCACAGCTGCTGCTGGTCCCTGAGCCGCTGCAGGGCGTCCGCCAGCAGCTTCTCCATGCGGCTGCACTCCTGCGAGTCCTCGGCCATCTTCTGGTTCAGGTTGAAGATCTGCACAGGGAATGCCGCCAATTCCAGAGATAAAAGTCCCTCACAAAACGCGAATGCGCACAGTCATGTGGCCACATGGCACAAGGTGCAGAGCAATGCAATGACACACACAAATTCTTTTATCCCCCTCTGAGAGCCACGGCCGGACTAAAAAAACTACACTGAGTACAACAAATTTTTAGAGCATAACTCAACAGACCTACCCCTCGCATTTAGCTGCACTCCACAACAAAGTTCAGAACATCCTGAAGGCCAGATTCAAGAAAGACTTAGAAAAGAGAGAGTAAGCATTCTAGCATGCTCGGTTTATTGGTTTATTAGGGTTTAACATCCCAAAGTGACTCAGGCTATGAGGCATGCCGTAGTGAAGGGCTCCAGAAATTTCGACCACCTGGGGTTCTTTACTGCACACTGACATCGCACAGCACACGGGCCTCTAGAATTCCGCCTCCACCGAAACTCAGCCGCCATAACCACTGAGCCACTGCAGCGGGTGCATTCTTGCATGTGCGCTGCCATGCGTATAATTACCCGTGACCATCCACCATTTCATTTCATAGCAGATGACAAAGAACCAAGCAAGATCAGGTGGCTTGATTAGGTTTTACGGGGTTTTAATGTCCCAAACCGACTCTGGCTATGAGGGACACCGTGGTGGAGGCCTCTGGATAATTTCGACCACCTGGGGTTCTTTAACGTGCACTGACATTGCACAGTACATGGGCCTCTAGCATTTCACCTCCATCGAAATGCGACCGCCGTGATCAGGAAACCTGTGCCTTATGGGTCAGCAGTTGAGACCATAACCACTGAGCCACCACGACAGCACCCAAGAAAGATCTTACAGTAGTGCAGTTTTATTGCAAAGGAGCTAAGTAAGAAGTAGAGACAAATATCATTGTAATGGCAGGAAGTTTTGCCATCAAAAAAAGAAAGTTTCCACTTCTACAAGACAGCACAACAAAAAGGCTGCATGTCTAAAGAGTTACCTGAGAGAAAAAAAAAAGCCAGGAATATAAATAAATAAATAACAAATAATAATGCCTCATTTGTGCCATATAAATACATGACGCAGGAGGCCAGAATAAAAACTGTCACAATCGACAGCTTGACAAAGCCGCAGGCCCCCATATACACTTGACAGCATCACAAAAGCAAGTACTACACGGCATGTCTCTTAATTGACAAAAAACAAAAGAAGAAATAACATGAATGCATTATTATCTTCAATTACTATAAAAATATACAGAACTGTGATCAAATGAAGCTAGAAGCACTACAAAAGCAGCTGCACTCATAAGAATGCATAACAAAATGTACATGTGCAATGATAATGAGTCAAGCAAAAATACCTGATAAATGAATCACATTTGCTGCTTCAAAACAAATTACAGATAAAAGCTGAACACAGACAAGTAATACAATCAGGATGAAAAAAAATGTGAAAAAGAAAACAGAAATGGCAAAAGAAGCGGCCCAGTAGGTATTGAAGTACTGGCAGCGTCCTTAAAACGGCATCTTTTCAAGCTGAAAATGTTTATGCACTCTTCACACACTTTTTGCTTGCACATTTTTTTCAAGTGAGATATGGAGGTGGCATGAGTGTGCAGATGTATTCTACCCAGTGGAATTGTGCAAAGTTACTTTTAGTCACCAAGATTGCACCAAGGTTTGCCTTAGAAAATAAGCTGAAAATTTTGCAATGTTACAAATTATTCAAGACTTTTATGCTTAACGCCATTAGTAGTATCATGTAAGTACAGCTAAACATGGATATAAAATTTGGAAGGAAAAGGCAAAACTGCGCAATTTATTGACAGTCTGATATGTTGTTGTGTATCTAGTGTGAGGATTCTCCCCGCTTCATCTCTTTGGGTTTCTTTCTCCGCGATGTTGTCTTGTCTTCCCTAGTTACCTTAAAGGCGTACATACTGCCAAATTTTTTATCTCACGCTGTTTCGGTTTAGGTTTGAACAGCCGAACGGTGGCCATGACGTCAAAGTTGTGTATAGGTAGCACGAGGCATGAAAAACTACAATAGAATCGCTGCTTTGTCATTTTAATTTACTATAACGATAAATCCAGCCTGCTTCAATAGCTGGAATGACAACGAATTAAGAAGCAGCAATTACATTGCAATTTTTGCATCCATCACATGACCTAAACACAACTTTGACACCACAGTGTTGTTGAAACCGAAACTGAAACAGCATGTGAGAAAAACTAGATGACAAACTATTCAGAAGTTGTAGACAAGTACCACATGGTGATCCATGAATAGTAATGTCTTGCTATTCACTGCAAAGTAGAAAACATGCCACCAAAATTAGGTATCTAAACTCCTTTAACTAACAAAGGAGGGTGCCTGCGTTGCAGCGACGCTAGAGCCAACAGATGATGCGACTGCTGCAGCCGCAGGGAAAAACAGCTCTCACTCCCTTTGGCCTTGGAAATCAGACTCTCGCAGACATTCCGGTACGGCGATCCACTCTCCACTAGCGAGGCGAGGTCTTCCCGTGAGCTAGTCCCGACTGGCCTCAGAGCTTCTCCCCTGCCCTAGCGTGGGCAAAGATGTGTTCATAACTTTGCTGGTGAATCGAACGACCTCTAATCTATAGCCTATTTTGTTGCTAGCTGGAGTTATTGTTGCAACAGCAATGAATGCCTTTCTGTGTCCGCCCGTGTACTTCCTTTGTCCCTTCAAGCAAGGCCCGCCGCAGTCAGCTTGTGCTCAGTGGTGTATGTGATCACTGGGTGGGGTCGGCGGTTTGAACTGTCAGCCACGAATATGCGGGGAAAACGTATCTATTCCCCTATTTCAGCCCCACACTGGTTACATTCATTTTTTAACAGTTTTATTTATCCCTGCCAGTGCACAGCCTTGTCATTTTGTTCCTAGCGTATAGCTATTAGACATGACCAGAGTTCTCTCAGGTAAGCTCTGGCAGATTAGACACTAACAGAAGAATCAATGCAGATGATTATGCGCTGCTGAGGTCTTTCGACAAAAATGTGTGCCAGTCATCCTGAACATTCCGAGTGGCAGCTGACAGGCTTGGCCATTCCAATTCCAACAGACACCACATGCACATGTCGCTCTCATCGCTGCCGAGCTCCTTTAGTTTGCGGGCACAAGTTCGCCTGCCTGCCTGTCCATCTCATCCAATCTGCCTGCTGTCGCCACTGCATGACATGAGGTGCAGGGTGACCATTTATGGCTGCACAGCTCTGGCGAGCCGCCATGACACCAGACCTGCTAATCAGGCTCCAGAAAATGTTACACCCGTCTGCTTAGCCAGCTATAAATTACTAGACCTTAAACTCAATGCAGAGCTCCTGCCAAAGGTGGCCTGCCAAATGAATAAAGCTTCAACAGCAACAAGGAACCTGTGACCATGCTCCACAGGCAATGCAGCCACGTTCAGTGGTCAACTGCTGGAAGACGCCGAGGAATGGTTGGACTGGTATGACAGTGAGGCACAGTAGAAAGGATCTTTGGTCACTGACCATGTCAAAACATTAGCCCACACTTTGGAATCAGTACAGGTTTCATAGTGCACAAGAGACCTGTATGGGTTTCAAAATGTCAACTACCGGACATACTCGCATAATGAACCCACTCGCATAATAAACCAATCCCTGCTTTTGTCCTTGACAATTTACTTTTTTTTTTTTTAAGTTTTAACTTCTCGTAGTGTGTTCCTCAGTTTTCACACCGTTTGCAATGCAGACTTTGGCAGCATGCCGAAAACATCACAGCATGCTTGTTTATCTTTTGGTAAGAGATATTGCAGGGCTGCTCAGCGTGCTGCTGCATGCCCTGCTGTGTCACTGTATAGTTAGAAAGACAGCGTGTGTTTGAGCATCAGACAGGGGTGTAGCAGTTTAAACCAAAACACTATAAAACATCCTCTGCACTGAAATGCTATGAAGGAAGCAGGACCCTCAGACCCCCAAGCAATTAGGCAAGCTCGAAGTAAGAAACGAAAATGCCTAACGCCTAACACTTTACCACAGCTATGGCTTAAACATTCGCATTACACACTCGTAACCGTCCTGGAAGTTTTTTTAACCTAGCATAAAAAACGCGTGTCTGACCTTCAGAAATGGCACCAGCATATTTGCTTTATCTCGTTGCGATTGGCCAGCACCGCAGGCTTTCACAAAACTGTCTGATCATGCTGTGAATACAGCAAACACCTTTCAAAGTGAACAATGCTAAACACTGGAGACAAAAACTTGTCTGATGCGTGCTTTTGTAGATGACGAATGGACAGACGGACGGACGGACGGACAGACGGACGGACAGACGGACAGACAGACAGACGGGCAGATGGATGGATGGGCGGGTGATCCGGGTAGGCGGACGTACTATATGAACTTTCGACTCTCCCCAGAAAATCTGTTCAAACTTTTTTCCAACGCACTAAACCCTCCGCCCTAATTGATGTCAACTTTTCTGGAAAAAAAAAAAGTGGGTTCATTATGAGAGCATATGTGGTAACACTTTGACATGGACAGCAATCGAAGATTGTCTGTGCTGTGCTACTACCTGATTAAACGAAGTTCTGTCAAACCCTAGACAACTGTGTGGCACTTCTCAAGAGATAACACAACCACACAGTGTTATGATAAGCTTTCTTTGCCCTGAATGGACTGGCAAGATCCCAGTGTGAGAACCACGAAGCTTCTGCATTGCCTTGCGATACTGAAGAGGGAGCTCTTGAAGACATTTACAAGTACAAGCCTTTTTTAGAGAGTGAGCTGAGCTACATTTGTAGCCATGAATCCAGCACCTTAAAGACAGATTAGCCAGCACCTTAATGAGATTGTGAAAATTTGCGCAGAACAAATGAGCTTCCTGATGAAGCAGCCACTTTTCACAGATCTGGTGCAAAACAATGTGTCCACCGTTGAAAGGCCCTGTACATACAAGCTGACCACAGAATCACCAGCCACATGCCCTTTCAACAAGAAGCATACAAGCCACAGTTGCAAGCAGTAACAAACTATGCAGGTCATCTGTGAGATTGTCCACGAGGAACCATGCAGACTTCTTCACAGCAGTTGCTGCCACCATTATCACGCACAGGTTTCACGCTCCCCTTCTTTTTCAAGAAAGCAGCGAAAAAGATTATCAGATAAGACTGATACGATAAGCAAGGAGTCCCGTCACACTGTCACCGCATTGACCGTACGCTTAGAGGCCTCACTGTAAAAACGAAACTTCTCCCAGTCACTCAACCATGCGGCAAGTCACGTCTCCTGAATGTCGGTGATCGTTCTCGGCAACATTTCAAAGACACAATGACGACAACTCCATCCAATTATTGCTCCAAGTAAAATATGGTTCTCTGGCCCCTTTCTGGCTATGCTGACATTTGTTTGACAGCAAAAGATGCATTTAGTGGTGAGAAAACTGGATGTAAAAATCTTCCCCCAGTCGATTCAACTCCTGACGTTCTTGCCAAAAAAGGAGAAAGAATGGGTTGGTTGCCACTAGTCTCAAGTAAATGGTGGTGCAGGGTAGCCCTTGAGATCCACACCAAAACTCAGTTCTGAAGCATGCATTTTACTCGCAAAACTGGCCTATGATGGCAACACCTGTATATTTCATTTCTTGGTTTTTTTTTAGCTTATAAAAGCCACATTTCCACTGACAGTGGTCTCACTGTGATTAGAACACGGTACTGCATCGATACAAGATAACTTCCAACTTGACCTCAGCGTCCCTTTGCCATGGAGCCACTGGAAGATTGCGCGGCAGCACACGTGCAACAAAAGCAGTGAAAGCACCTTTTCGCATGCAATAGCAACGTCAAGCTTTCCGTGCACCAGAAGTGAACTATACTGACACTAGCATTTAGACATTAGCATATGTTTGGGGTGTCGTCTGCCACACTTTAATGCAGTAGAAGCTCATTAATACGAACCTGATGATCATGATGAATTTTCATGGCTCAAGGGATGCATTTATGGCCAAAAAGCGCTGTGGCAACAGGTTTTTATACTCAAGGTGGGGTCCAAGTCCCATTCTCCAAGCATTTCACCCTATAGAAGCCGATCACCAGGCAGGGAAAAGCTTGTATTTATTGTATCACCGGTGGGTACCCTACTCAACCTTGAACTGCACACTGCAGAGTTCCACGCACTTTTTACACGCAAACAGCGGCGGGCATAATGCAAAACGGACGGCCCCGTTTCCAGTTCGACCGCTTAATTTCAATATGGTTCCACAGTTTCGGTTATGCTATCCTGAGCTTTACGTCAGCCAGTGGCAACGGTAGCAGCTATCGGCCACGCATCAGCCAACCAACGGAGAACCGTTGCATGCCGTTTTCTTTTTTGCCCTTTTTTTCATTTCCCTAAGTTCAGGGTCGACCTACACAACACAACAACCAATATGCAAGTGAGTACGGCACAGTGTGCTTTTGTCTCCACATAATACCCGATTTTAATGCGAGGGGTCACTTTTCATTTCTATTTTTAGGAAAAAAAAAACTCCTGTTACATTCGAGTAAAAGTGGAAATACACATGCCCCTTACCTGGGCTTCAAGGTTGTTGATTTTGTCACTCCACGATGTCTTGACCTCAGATAGATGCTGGCGTGACTCATCGAGCTTCTTCTCTAGTGCCTGGCGCTGTAACACAAGCAAGAGAGGAGGAAACCCTGGAGTCAGTGGCTGAAAAAAATGGACTGTCAACAAAGCACACGCCATGGGGACACGATTCCCCACTTTACCCCTCAAAAATTCCTCACCCTTGGCTGAACTTTAGATGAGCCCAGCATAGTTTACACAGTAATACACCAAAAAGGCAGGATTTTTCACTCCTGTCTTCACTGGGTGGCTTCACACTACTTTTCATTCCTCATTCAGGCTTTACAAATAGCGCTTTGCAAAGACTGATTTGTATATGAACAAAGTAGGTGAGCTGCTAAATTTTTTTTTGCTTCTGACAAGCAAATGAACTGCAAAACAATCAAATCTAACACAAACTGAAAAGTAAACAAAATAAACTGAATGTGAATAAAACATGAGGCAAATAACATTCTAATTGTGTGTACGGTGCTTATAAATGACAGCATTTTGTGAACAGCGCCTTGTGTGTGGCCGTTTTATGAATGGCTGACAAGAGTGTGCTGCTATATGAAACTTGACTAACAGCAAGCCTGTCACATGCCTGCTAGTTTGGTTTGGTTTATGGGGTTTAACGTCCCAAAGCGACTAAGGCTATGAGAGACGCCGTAGTGGAGGGCTCTGGAAATTTCGACCACCTGGGGTTCTATAACGTGCACTGACATCGCACAGTACACCGGCCTCGAATTTCTCCTCCAAAGAAATGCGACCGCCGCGGCCGGGATCGAACCCGCGTCTTTCGGGTCAGCAGCCGAGCACCATAACCACTGAGCCACCGCGGCGGCCATGCCTGTTAGCATGTGACAGGCAGCACACTGGCACCAAAACAACGCAATGCTAAGTGATGTTCAAGAACAATTCACAGGGGAAAAGAAGTATAAACGCACATTTGTTCTACTCAAGCTGTTGAATGATAGACTCCGGATGCATTCGCGCAGACACTTCCAAATCAATCCTAAAATGCTTTGTAATCTGCTCTGTGCACCTTTGTGGTGTGTAATTGCCTTTTGTGTAAGTTTTATTGCCATGCAACCACTTCTCCACTTGTGCTGCAGTTGTAGTACAGCTTTGTGTATTCAAACGTGCATATTGTTCAAGGCTGATTCCTTTTTCTGATAGCTTGTTTGTCTTCAGATAGCTGTTATTTTGTCATCTATTGACGCAAGAAAAGTTGGTTCTACTCAAGCTGTGCCTGATCCACTATTTTATTTGACAGTGCTTTTTAGAAGGTCCCAAATTAAAAAAAAAAAGGGTAGCTTGCTTTAGATTTATTTTAGATCCGGAGTCGTATTGGTGGCTACAGCGGGCACCAGGTATAAGAGAGAACGCTTTAATTATTTCAGAAAATACCTAAATACGATAATCAACTTTTCTCATTTTTATTTTAAGGAGCATGTCAAATTTGCAGAATTGCAGCTCTTCCTCCAAACAGTCTAGCCAAGAAAAAAAATTTAATCAACAAATTTTTTGCATGTTACAAGGCAAAAAAGTCACCCTGGTAGCAGGCTTCACATCGTAACACAGAGGCAGCGAGATTGCTCTCTCCTGTGCTCTGCGTCACACTCCTAATGTCAGCCGAGGCCCAGATGGGTGGGTCAGTGGTATCACTGTTAGTTTTGCTTTTTAACACATTTTTTACAAATTTTCTTCTACAGGTTACGTGGCATCAAGGAGGAGGCTTAACACACATGTTCTGGACAAAGAGTTTGAAACAGGCATGCTTGCATTCGTAAGGATATAGTCAGAAGCCAGCACTCGACAAATTGCACAGTGTGCAGGTGCAAGCATGATGTCAGTGTGGACAGCGCTTGTCACGTACTGCACGTACCCTTATTATGCAAGTCTGGAGCAAAATCGTGGTTTGAGCTAGTTGGTACATCTTCACAACTTCACCAGCGCTGCGACGAGGAACAAAGACAAAGAAGGAAGGACAGGGACAAGCGCCACTAACAACTGAAAGTTTATTTGAAAAAACACAGATTATATGCTCACAACTGACAACCCAAAGCGCCTGCGCTTCCCACAAAAAGCATGCAAAAGAAAGTTATGAATCTAGATACGAAATTTCACACTCATGTATGGTTACAGAAGGTGTGCTAACGCACGTGTCGCTGTTCTTGTGAATGTGATAGGCTTCACACAACTCCCTAGTCAGCTGATCTTGATGTCTAATCTTAGCCCTGTTTAGCAGTGGAAAGCATGCTTGTTTATTAGACACCTTGGACACACCGGGTTTGTTCACATGGCAATCTCTGTAATGAAGGGACAGATTTGATGAAGGAGCACCATTCAAAGACGTTTTATGCTGGCGTAAGCGTGTATTTATGCATTTCCCGGTTTGCCCAATGTAATTCTTGCCGCATTTAAAAGGTGTGTCATAGACCACTCCCTTTGCACATGGCACAAAAGGTGATTCATGATCCACTTGGCATGCATTTTTCCTTTCTGGTGCTCCTTCATCAAATCTGTTTCTTCATTACAGAGATTGCCATCTGAACAAACCTGGTGTGTCCAAGGTGTCTAATAAAAAAGCATGCTTTCCACTGCTAAACAGGGCTAAGATTAAATTTAGACATCAAGATCAGCTGACTAGGGAGTTGTGTGAAGCCTATCACATTCACAAGAACAGCAACACGTGCGTTAGCACACCTTCTGTAACCATACATGAGCGTGAATTTTCGTATCTAGATTCGTAACTTTCTTTTGCGTGCTTTTTGCGGGAAGCGCAGGCACTTCAGATTGTCAGCTGTGAGCATATAATCTGTTTTTTTTTCAAATAAACTTTCAGTTGTTAGTAGCGCTTGTCCCTGTCCTTCCTTCTCTGTCTTTGTTCCTCGTCGCAGCGCTGGTGAAGTTGTGATTATGCAAGTCTGCGCCAGCAGCTGAGTGAGAGAAACTTTGAACGGAGGCTGGATTTTTGTAGTAACTGGGCCCAAATTGACATCGACAGAAATTCTGACTTGTCACACACGGTGACCTGGATGGATGAAGCTCAGTTCTGCTGAACTCTTCTGTGAACCTGTGCAACACCCATTACTGGAATGAAGTGAATCCCCACTAGACAATGTTTGGTGTGGCAACAAACAAATCGTTAGCTCATATATATGTGTATATATATATATATATATATATATTCTGGAAGGAGAAGTGGAAGACTTCAATGGAGACCTCCCTCTCAAAGTATGCAGGGAAGCATAGTACAAGCACAATGGAGCACCAACGCACTCTTCTGCCTGTGCTGTCCACCATCTCGATGCAAGATTTCTACTGCAATGTACAGGATGCAATGGCCCTGTCCCATAACCCCCAAGGTCTCCAGATTTGACCCCCTTCGTTCTGTGGAGCTACTTAAAAAACGTGGTTTACATTGCTGAGCCTGCCAGTGCAGAGGTTTCAAGTTTTATTTTGTTCTTGCAGAAACTCAATGGCAGAAGGGTGCCACTGACTATCTGCAAGAACAAAATAAAACTCAGAACTCATCAATCAACCATAATAGGGACATTTGCTTTTAAAAAAAGTTGCACTAAGTAGGTTTTTCACATAGGCAAGTTTACTGTAGCAAGTGATTAAAAAAAATTATTCCAGTAGCAAAATGTGTCAGGCACTGAACGTCAGATGTGCTGTCACAAAGCTAGTCACTAGCCCCCTAAAGGATCACTTTGAATTTCATCCAGTCTGTAAAGGGAGTCTATTGTAAATCACAAGAGCTGCGCATTATCTGAGAATAAATTCCAACAGAGTACTATGAAAACTTACTTGTTTCAAAGGTTTTATCTGCTTTATTAAACCAAGCTATATAATCTACACTAACTGTTAGCTCTGGGGTGCCACAGGGGAGTATCTTAGGGCCACTTTTATATTCTATAATATATCACTGATACAGTCCACTACAACAGCAACGTGCAGTTTGTATCTTACGCAGATGGTACATCTGTTTTTGTCACAAGTTGTTCCGTTCCGAAAGAGACACACTGAATATAGCACTAATAAAGTGTTGGCCAACACTGGGCAACTAAAAAATGGGTTGATGCAAATCATCTAAGAATAAATACAAATAAAATAAAGACAGTACTACACCTGCAGACGAAAGAATGCATTTCGCAGCAACTCATTATATGCCTAGGCATAGTCCTCTCAGAAATATAGCAGACTCTCTAAAAACCATTTGTGCTGTCTTTTTCAATACATTCAACATGAAGTACAGTATCTTTGTTCTAAAGTAGCCTCAGCTGTTGGTGTCATATCTACATTAAAATCTATCCTTACCTGTAAAACTTAAAATTATGCTCTATAATTCTTTGTGTCATCTTTTCTGCAATACTGCAGTGTCGTTGGGGCACACCAGGTGTCGCCAGCTTGTCGAATCTGCCCTTGCTCCAGAAAAACGCCTTGCGATATACGGCTAATGTTCGATACCGTGATCTTTCTCATGGCTTATTTTTACCCTATGACATTTCTCCTATTTTCGAAATGCATAATTGCAGGCTATTGTTATGCTACAGGTTTTTTGTTAAATCCAGTAAGAACCACATAGCACAACTTGCCAAGCTGAAAAAGAATGAATCCATTTGTCATGCCAATATGATGAAACATGGAATGCGACCAAACCACAGGCAAACTATGGCAAGCCATCATTACCGTACACCCTTTTTTCTTTATTAATTCGGTTGGAGAAAGCACGCTTTGATCTGTTTTGTATATCAAATTCTGAGATTAAGTTATTTCATCGTGTTCGCGTAATAAGCTTTAATGTCCATGTGCTGCTTAAGGTTCGGTGACTTTTGTTCATTTGTTCATTTATTTCCGTGCGTTTGATTTCAATAACTGTAGTATGCTCGACTATTGTTCTAACATGTACTTGCAATACTAGTGCTTTTCTAACCTACGAAACAATTTAATGGTAGTTGTATCTCTGTGAATGCCAACTCGTAACGAGCCAGTACCCATGTCAAGCTGTTGTCACAGCTTTTAGTCCCAAGCCCTCCTCTCAAAAAGGAGATAAATAATTGAATTGAATCATTCACGCGTGCTGACTAAAACTCAGTTGAATATCAGATACCACTAGACGAAAGCCAGAGGTTAAAAAAGCTCAGGACTAGGTTCGGAAAGATAACAACCATTTCAGAGTAACTGTATATGTCAAACACAAGTCCGGAACTGCCACCTTTAACGACCTGCCAGAGCTTGCTTATTAAAGGGACACTGAGGATGCCACCATCCAGCTTTTGTGCCAAGTAAAAATCAATCCTATGGCTCTTTCTCACTACCTGGATGTTCGCCCCGTAGCAAAAGGAACATTTATTGATAGAAAATTGGATTTAAAAATTATACCACCACTAGATTCAAATTCACAACGACAAGAAAGAAAAAGGAGTCCATGGTCACGGACACTGAGGACGCCACCATCCAGCTTTTGTGCCCAGTAAAAATCAATCCTATGGCTCTTTCTCACTACCTGGATGTTCGCCCCGTAGCAAAAGGAACATTTGTTGATAGAAAATTGGATTTAAAAATTATACCACCAC
This sequence comes from Amblyomma mixtum, assembly GCF_055824585.1. NCBI lineage: Eukaryota > Metazoa > Arthropoda > Arachnida > Ixodida > Ixodidae > Amblyomma > Amblyomma mixtum. Next base: position 309,734,828 of record NC_143014.1, read on the forward strand.
TAGATTCAAATTCACAACGACAAGAAAAAGGAGTCCATGGTCACCATTTGAAAGACAGTAGCAGTAGCCTAGCCTTAAGAATCTACACAAAAAAGGCTGTCTTGGTACCCTGCAGTTTGCCTGAAAAAATGGCTGGAGATGGTGATGACACCTGCATTTCCGGGGGTTTTTTTGTTGTTTTTTTTTTGCCTTTTCTAGCTTATAAAAGCTTAGATTCCAGTCAAAGTTGCATGTTTGTAACCAGACTGCGGTAATCTATCCACACAGGTCAACTTAATTTGCTCTCAGCGTCCTTATAGTTATTATAGTCCTTATAGTTATAGTAATTTGCTCTCAGCGTCCTTTCGTTAGGGCCACATTTATTGCGTGCACCAATTATGTATGAATTCTGTGCTTTCACCTCTATAGTGTCCTACTACTGCCCTGTTTTGGTTGTGCCTCCTGGTCTGGCACATGGCCTCACCTGGTCTGCGTCGGGTAAAGTAAGCCACGCAGTCTGCGCACAGGAAACCACATAACTGCTGCTCTGTCACTGACACAGTCACCATGCTTTGGCACACTTACCTCCACTCTTTCTCAATTTACCAACGTTAACTTCAGTCGCATAAAGTGAAACACGACGAAAGGATCTGCATCAAAACCCACACGCCATTTATCAAATAGCAACTACAGAGACTGGCTGATGTGAAATCTTGTCACAATCATACCCGCTAGTTAATATAGCAGTTCTTTTTGTTGTTCATACTGACATACAATGCATGTCAGCTATGCTCTTCCGCTGTGGCATTGATCACATACTTAATTCATAAAATAAAAAAAATCATACCGACCTAAATGAGCTAAACACACCAACCAAGTTAAGCCAGCACAAGAATGCGGACTTTGAATGTTTGCAGGCAAGGCTGCAACTTTCTGCTGGGGTTCCTGGTGCACTTAACACATTAAAATGCACCACATGCAGAAGCATGCCACCACAAAAGAATGCACAAATGGGACAACTGCAGTCTCATTAGTGCGTTCTTTCATGGCAGTGCGCTCTGACGCCAAGTGCTTTTTCACATTCCAAATGAATTTGGTAAAACATCCATCTTTTGGCTGCACCGATTCCGACCACTGCCAGCTGACAGGATTCGGCAGTGCAGCACATTGGCCTATACGGGCACTGGGGGGGAAGGTCCCCCCTGCTGAAATGCCCACGGCCCAACAACCCCTCCCTGATGGCCGCACCTCTTCCACTAGTGACTGGATGTGCTCGTCACCCGTCAGCGTCGTGCCTTCCAGCCGCTTCTCCAGGGTGCGGATCTTGTCCTCCAAGTCTGAGATACAGCGGTCTTTCTCATCCATCACCGTCGTTGCCTGCACAGGCCCCCCACTCATGAGCAATGACATCATCACCCATCAGAGAGAGAGAGAGAGAGAAAAAAAAAAAAAAACATGCAGGCAAGTATATCCCCACTGGGCTCACTGCTGCATAGCACAAAACATGCAGGTGAAATCAGAGCCAATCTAGACCTGCGATGATCACGACAGTGCCTGATTTCTGGCTGACATGAAAAGGTGTCACAAACATTGTCTGGAAAAGCAAAAGCGTCTGGAACGAAATTTATAATTAGTGGTCTCACTAAGCACAGCAAAGCTGAATATGAGGATGCAGGAAAATTGCAAAAACAAGGTAAGGTACGACACTCCAAAGCTACACATGGGCAGCGAGGGACTCCACAGTGAAGGACTCCAGATTAATTTTGACCTAGAAGGAGACAGGACGAGCGCTATGTCTTTGTTCTAGTTTTATGCGCTTGTCTTTTAATAAACGATGAGCCACCAACTAGTCCAGCTTTCGGCCTTGATTAATTTTGACCGCCTGGGGTTCTTTAACGTCCACATCAAAATGCTATCGCCACGGCTGGGATTTAATCTTGCGACACTGGGTTCAGCAGTCAGACACCATAGCCACTAAGCCACTGCGGTGGGTCAAGTGAAAAACAAGAAAAAAAATGTGTAACGCAAGACATGCACAGGGGTTTCGCCATTAAGGGACTATGCTGGTCTTGAGATTGCTTAAAATCACAAGAAAGTCTATTTTTTGAAAAACAGTTTCCCGTACTAAATATACTTCAGACTATATCTCCACAAATCACCACAAATATATCCATGCTCAAAACAATCCCAAAGTAAAAAAAAAAAAAGATTATTTTGAGAGTCGCGCAGCTGAAAAACACAGAAGGAGCTTCAAAATGATGTTTTACTTCATGCGATCACAATTCCAAAACTACTCCCCAACTGGCACCATTTTGCTACCACTTGAAAGCTTGTCTCACGCCCTTTCGTTTGATACCTGCCAAGATGGCATCACTTCCTTCCATAATGTGCTTCATACTTTCTCACACCCTTGGCACCTGTCCTGTTGCCTTCACAACTCTTCTAGTGGAAGCTCCATCATCTCATTTTGGTTAATTGTGACATGCAGGAAAGCCCACCAGCGGGATTTGGCAAGGGCCCCCGAAGGCAGGCCGAGTTGAGGTGGGCCTCTGTCACTAGGCCAAGAAATAGCCTGGCTGCGCAGTTTCGCTTTCCAAGCTTCACAGTCAGCCCATAGAGACAGCTGCTATCGGCCACACATTCGCTTTTGGATTCTGACTGGTGCATTGCTATTCTTTTTTTTTTCTTTTTAGGAGCAGTCTTGCTGTTCCCCTGGCTTAAATCCGTGCTGTTCTTCCAACATGCGGAAACTGTGTGCTCGTCACAGGCTTTTCGCTGTTTGTCTGATGGAGCCTCCTTACAAGGCTTCGGCATATTTGCTTTTTTTTGTGCATTCTCAGCAGGTTATTTTTTCATTTTTCAGTAGAAGGGAAGGGGGGGAGGGGGGGGGGGGGGAATTCTCCAACTTTTATTTCACACTAAACAGATATTCGATCTAATACTTGAAGGCACTTTTTTGTTCATTATTCATATCAGAAAATTTCAACGCTCATACGCCCCCTACTTCCAATAAAACAAGCACAACATGCACCATTAAAAAAGCAGGTCACACTAAACATCGGAAGCATGCGCAAACGTACAGCAGACAACATCCAAGAAAACAGGGGCAATGGGGCTTAGCTAGCCACTAATTTCACACAACAGCCAAGCTGCTGCTGGTCGCTTGAGGGTACATACCTTGGATTTGTAGACGTCATGCGTGTGCTTGAGACCATCGTGCTCGTCCGTCAGGCTTCCCAGTTCACACTCCAGCTGGCTGATGCGGGTGGCACTCTGCACCACAGGGAAGCGGGTGCACAGTCAGACACATGGCTGAGCCACCACCACCACCACCACCAAGTGGGGGCACAAAGCAACAATGGGAGTGACAAGGACGACAGCCCTGCACTTGCACGGTGCCTCAGCGACAGCCTAAAGTTACGGGCAGGGCACTGCCTGTGCATGTCACCTGTTTTTGAGGGCAGCATATCACGAACAAGTTGCACATCACAGATTCTTCAAGTAAATTTTTAGGCTCTCACTTGGTCCACAAGGTACAGTTGAACCTGGGTGTAACGAACCTCCCAGATTCCTTGATATTACAAAGTTTCTCAACTCCCCAATGCTGCCCCCATAGAAATGTGTGTATTTGAGAACAACAAACGTGTTGCGGCGATTGCCCTTTGTACAATGAACTCGCTACACTGGCTATCTACTATTAGTTCGTGCTGAGTTACAGAAATTTGGGAGAAAATTTTTGTGACTATAAAGCACGAACTGACACAACAGGAACGTTTACGACCGCGACAACTGACTGCAGTTGACGCAATGCGCCGTGCTCCAGCGCTGTTGGCACATCTCCGCTGCTTTTGGTTTTGGAACACCACGCGGTACAACAGTTCATGCTCAAAAGCAGCAAAAAATAACAGGGCATAGCAAAAAAAAAGAATTATTATGAGCAGCGCTCCCATCTCCGCCGCGTGGTGGCTGGAGTAATTCCGGCGCTGATAACTCTCGCAAATCGGTAGGGGGGATGGAGGAGAGCGCTGGCGCCACAAGGTGAAGAGACCGCTTCCAGGGGCAACAGTGGCGGGCAGACCAAGAGGGGGAATATGAGAGAAGAAGCACGTGCCTCTGCGGCCGGTCTACGATGGCGGCATGACCACGCACGCTCTCTAGCTCAGCTGTGGTGCCCTCGCTTTCCTTACCCATAGCCGCATTGCACTTCAAGTAACGGGGTTTTCTGTAAACATTTTCAAGGTAATTTCACCTACATTTACTTCTCATTTTGCTTTCCGTTCTGCATTGTCCTTTTGAGTCTTCTTGTAAAAACTACATTGAAAGAAAACCTGCATGTAACGAAAAATCCCGTACTTTTTTTCAATTTCGTTATGTCCAAGTTTAACTGCAGTCCCAAACATACTAGTTCTCTCCCCAATCCAGTGCACTCAAGAAGCATTCATTACACTTCTTTACCAGTGTAGCAAGGTCCTTAACTACTGAAAGTGCACTAAAGATCTAATGATAACAGGGCAGCGGCTGAGGGGGAACACAGCCCACATTGTAAAACAAACACAATCCAATACAAGGAAACCCCATGAAAGCACATTAAAAAACATAAGCTAACAAACCAAGTAAGATGTTTTTGAAGGAAAAAAAACCGGTAGCTCCATTTACCTAAGTAAGACATGATGTTGGGCTAGTCGGTTCATGGTTAGAGCGAAACAAAACTGCGCGAAGAAGACGGGACAAAAGAAAGGCACGAATACGAATGCGCTTTGTGTGTGTGTATTCGTGCCTTTCTTTTGTCCCGTCTTCTTCGCGCAGTTTTGTTTCGCTCTATCCATTTACCTGGTTCAGGGGTGAAACGTTTGGGAAAGGAGGACTGCAACACTGGCCTAGCAGCAGCCACAATGTTCACTCCATAGGCACTGGATTTGTATTTCTGAACCACCAGGCAGCCGTCAGTTTTCCTTATCTGTACAAGCATCCCACCTGTGGCCTCACGAGGCCCAACTGTGATCCCCCAGTCTTTAAGACCAATGGTTTGGTGCAAGAGAAATGATCCCATCACAGAAAAGTTGAGCACAAGGACAGTGGTATGCATGTAGTGATAAAAAACAATTGGCAACTTCCTGAAGGTAGCGGTATTTGAACACAGACTCTTGAATAAGGAGTAGATGCTTTACTGCGAGGCCACTGCTGAGGTTTCAAAAGGTGTTATACGTACTACACAGGACCAATTTAAGTTAGCTGACAGAGGAACAATATCACTGACCAACTAACACAACAGTCTGGCTGCGGAGACTGGGTGGCACTTTTCCCAGGCACTTCTTGTAGGCAAACCGTGGCTCCACACCAGGGGACACTTGTACATATTACAAAAATTATGTGCTCCATATGGTACCAAGACTCGAACCCCCATATAAGGCAGATGCTCGACCACTAGACCTCTGCTACGGCACTTGATCTAGTATACACTACAAGTTTAACAGGAAAAAGCTATCTGTACAATTTCCAAGCAAAGAAATTGCCAGCTGCATAACATAATTAAGTGTATCAAGTGTATCATACACCGCTTGGACACAAGGTTTTTTTTGGTTTTTGTGGGGTTTAACGTCCCAAAGCGACTAAGGCTATGAGAGACGCCGTAGTGAAGGGCTCCGGAAATTTCGACCACCTGGGGATCTTTAACGTGCACTGACATCGCACAGTACACGGGCCTCCAGAATTTCTCCTCCAAAGACATTCTAGCCGCCGCGGCCGGGATCGAACCCGCGTCTTTTGGGACAGCAGCCGAGCACCATAGCCACTGAGCCACCGCGGCGGCGACTTGGCTTGGACACAAGGACCTCATCGTCGTTCACTGCTCGATTTCATTAGATCAGCGAACCTTTTCTCATATATTTAGGCATCCTCATCTATCATTACATACAGTTTTATGCCCTGAGGCAATGAACATCGCATTAAAAAAGAAAAGAAAATAAAGCATGAGGGGTTTTTTGTTTCTCTGATCCTTCCACAATGAGTTACATAGCTAACGCACCAACCCACGTCACTCGTCCTGTCACATTCACAACTTTTCTAGTGCAAGTCCTGCCACACTGTTTTGGTCAACTATGATGCACAAGAAAGCCCACCAGCAGAATTTTGCAGGGGGCCCCTAAAGGGCGTGCGAGTCAAGCGGCCACTGGCAGGGCCAGCGATCGTGCAATAATTCCACTTTTCTCAAGGCACATTGTAACCCGTACACTTCTGACTTGTGTGATGGGAAGGCCCCAGTCACTAGGCCAAAAAAATAGCCTGGCCGTGAAGTTCCGGTTTCTGCCAGCCTGCGGCATCGACGGCTATCGGCCGTGCATTCGCCAGTCATTCGAACCCAGCTGTGAACCACTTTCAGACACTGACTGCCGTGCTGCTGGTCTTTTTTTTTTTTACTTTTTAGAAGCAGCCTCCCCGTGCCAACATCAGTGTGCATTCCTCTTGCTTACATCCATGCTGTTTTTCCAGCCCACCGAAACTGTGCTATAGTCGGATTTAAGTCTGCAGTGAAGCTCTGCCCACATTCATGACTGCCGTGCAGAATTCCTCCACAACAAAAAAAGTAGTTTGTTGCTGAAATTTTTCTTGTTCCCTGAACAAGAAGCTAATCAAAAGGAAAAATTACAGGCTCTAGAATTTTGATAACTGGCTAGTTTAATGAAGTACTAAAGCATTAAAAAGCTTATTTCGTTTACCATAGTGATAACACAGAGTAATACAGGATGCCGTGGACTGTGGACTAATGTTATCAACTGCTATTTTTTTTAAGTTGTATCCTATCATAGTCACAGGTTTTTCGCTGTTTGTGCGATGGAGCCCTGTCACAAGAATTGATGCCATTTTTTAATTTTCGGCAGTTTCTTTTTCCAGTGGGCAGGGGGCATTCAGTAACTTGAACTTTTGATAACTGGGGCATTTCTGCCGATCCCCTGAAGTCAGAATTAATGAGGTTTTACCACCAATCATATTACTTTTAGTTGCCAGTCATGTGTTAATTACTCGCAAATTTCATTTTGTTACTCATTCTGCATGACCGACGAAATAACTGGTTGCATACTGTTATGCAGTTAAATGAAGCAGTATAAAATTCTGAGCACACATTTTTTTTAGTAGGGTGCTGAATCAACCAAGTTTTGTCTATTTCAACTGCAAAGCCCATATACTATTTGAAAAAAAAAAAAGAAAGGACAACCGCATTTATTTATCTTTTCTCGAAATTTTTTCTCATACTGAACAGATATTTGACGGTACTCAATTCGTATTTGAAAATTTCATACTCGCACACCCCTTATTATTGCACTTCAATAGCATGAACTATGTGGATGGCTCTTGAACGTGCTCTACATATCAAGCTGTTGCCGAACATGCATTTTTGTAGTATTGTTTTCATACTGTACCCGCCATGATGGCTGAGTGGTTAGTGTGCTCAGCTGCTGAGACTTACAAGAACAAATCCTGGCTGTTTTTGATGGAGGCTAAAACGCTCAAGATGACCGTGTGCTGTCAAGCTACTGTCAACCAATAACCTTCACATTGTCACTGCCAGAAGCTGCAGCTTGCTTTCGGACTTTCTTGCACATGCTTTCCTGCAAATTACAGGAAGAGCCTTTGATATTCACCCAAGCATTTTCGTGTCAACTACCAGATGGGCTGCCATATCACTGTTACAACTAAAAAAAGATCCTGCGAGCAGGTTTTAATGCAACCATTTTTGCTGCAAGTTCATAAATATGCATACATTCAGAAATTTTCACTTTATTCTCTTTTGGGATTCACACATGACATGCTCTTTTGGGACAAATGTTTAAGGGAAAGTGATGGTCATATATTTCTTTTTTACCGAAGGGATGCACCTTATAGTAACCTCAGTCCCTTGCCATTTTTATGCCATTCTGATCTTTGATAACGCAATATGAACTAGCAAAGTGTGTTTCCTGGCAAAATTCATCAGGGTGAAACTGAATGCCGATAATGGCTGGCTATGCTTTCCGCCTTGCATTACCTCAATACGCGACTAGTGCGATAAAAAAATTTCCGTGGGCCACAAATCACAACGTGCTTCTTTAGGGGTCTAAATTTTTGCGGCAATTCTCAGACAGACACATTTCCTTCCCAAAACTTGGAATCATCCACCTAGCATGACCAGTGACATAAAAGGACCATTTTGGACAAAAAACTGTGCAAAAGGAATGGCAGACAAGTAGTGCAAGGCAGTGAAGCGGTCCCACATCTCCTCGCATACAACATGTGCGGGGTTCGATCCCCAGTCCCGCCGGGTACCCACCGGCGATATAATGGGTGCAAGCTTTCCCCTAGCCTAGTGCTTGGCTTTTCTGGGGTGAAATGCTTGGGAAAATGGGTCTCTGACTCTGCCTTGTGCAAGGAAAAGTACCTGGTACCATGCTGCTCATTGGCCAACAAAATTCAAGATCATCACCACCACCTTAATTCATTCAAACAGGTTTTAAGCCCATAGCAGATTTAGACGCACCAAAGCTCCATCAAAAAGGGGTAGGCCAAAGACCCATTTCCCAAGCATTTCACCCTAGAGACACTGAGCATCAGGCCAAGGGAAAAGCTTGTACCGACTGTATCACTGGTGGGTACCCGGGTGGCTCTGGGGATTGAACCCCACATCTCCTACATATAAGGTGGATGCTCACACACCACTAAGTCGGTGCCACAGCTGCGGTGTATGGCGCCACCACTCTTCACCGAGGACGAGAGCAACCTGCTTCTGCAGCATTTCCTTCCCATGAAGGACGCATGACCCTGCTCCTGTCTGGTCCCCCCCGACTACAAAGCAATAAACTGACCTGCAGGGTGTCCTGCTTGAGCTTATCCACCTCGGCTTCCAGTGCTGCCTTGTCCTGCTCCAGGGCCCGGGCCCGAGCTTGCTCCCCACCCTCGGACAGGGCCCGCTCGAGCTCCGACACTCGGTCCTGGGCCTGCTGCAGCTCCTGCGACCGCTGGCGCAGCCGCTCGTCAGCCGCCCGCAGCTCCTGCTGGCTGCACAGCAGCTGCACGCGCGCAGCAGGGGGAGAAGGCATCACCTGGCAGCAAAGCTCAGTTCCACACGCAAAAACAGTGCTTCTAGCCTGCATTTCACTGCACCTGCTTTCTCCACACTGCGGTGCTAACTAGGCCAACAACCAACAGTCTGCACTTGACCTTTTTCTTACGTAACAAAAAACAACAGCAATTGAGTGGGGATTTTACATCACAGGATAACACCAGCCTCAAACCTTTGCAATGGTTCCAGCTGCAGCATTATTGCAGAGAGCAACGGCATAATAACTTCTTTCCCATTTCACCACAGCCCTTTTGTAGCCTGTATGGCGGCAGTTTTGCAGCCGAGATAAGATGGTCCAAGACTAAGTGAGCCAGGGAGTAAGCAGTGTAGAGAAGGCGCGACCTCCTTGCCCTCTCCGGACTGACAATGCCAGTGCCATGCAGCCCCCTCTGTTTGCGTAATGCAGACATCGGGATGAGCAACAGACTCAGATCGTACGAACTAATGCTACTACAGCACTGTCTCTCAACTAGGTTACATTATAGAAACCTAATCTCTCTCAAAGAGCTGCCAGAGAGTTGAGTCAACCATGGCTGGTGCATTCACAAGAACCATGAGAATGTCACTAGAAACGTGACCACGAAGCAAGCAAACTATGCCGAGCTCCGCATACAGTGCTAGATGTAAAAGAGAAGGTGGGCCTGTTTCATGATTTCTGGCACATGCTTACTCTGGCACCACAAGGTCACGTGACGTCGTTTAGTAGCTGTTCGTTTAACTCTTTCCTTACCACAGAAAAGCAGGCAGCTTCAGGGTGGTGTGCAGAAAATTTTTTTTCAACCATTAATTTAAAAATTGCTTTATTGCAGCATATCAGAGTGTGGCTAATAGAATTCTCTTTTCAATTATACAAGGAAAAACAATATAGTATGTCGCTTACGAAAGAAAAATGTCTAATTGGCAAAATTTAAGAGACTCACACAAAAGTCACAAAAAGTCACAAAAATATTACACAGCCAGTCGGAACAAAGGAGAATAAAAAATCTAGAATAACTTTTGTGCATTACTCTGCCAAAAATGAGTACTCAGAGTTACAGAACTCTTCATGCTAAACTTTCCGGTCAGCAGAAAAAAAATTTGTGGCAGTTTATCATTGCTAAGCATAAAATATTGTGCGAAAGCACAGTTTTGTGCAGGTGGACACCACTGCCATACACCCGAAAGCGCAACTGAGGTGTCCACTGACCCAGGGGGGCAGTTATGCGCCTTTCCTTTCCTCAGAACCAATGGAGTCTACAACGCTGTCAACACCAATGCCAATGAACCCAATGAATGACAGTGACCTACTGCTTCAGTGCCGCGTTTCTGTCAAAACGCTGTCAATGCAAATGCAAGCAGCGCACATCTCTCTGTCTCTACTGCCACACAGTTCAAAGTGCGACTGAGGTGTCCACTGGACGAGGGAGCCAGTTATGTGCACTTCCTTTCCTTTCACAACTTTTAGGCACAGATTGAAGTTGATGAAGACGACGACATGCCATGCACAGAGCAAGTGTGTGTTGCAATTTAACGCGAAGCGTGATCGGCTGCGGCGATAGCATAGTGCTCTCGTGCAGTGCCCAGCGAAGCTGATCTGTTCGCACCGCCACGGAGTGGAAACCCAGTTGTGGCAATATTTACATTATTTCTGAAGGCATCTGAGAGGCTTTAGACAGACCTTGCCTTTTTCAGGATTGCTAGTGAAATAGAGCTTTCACACTAAAAAAATCAGTTCCTTGCAAGCAGCACTCCGGGCTACCCCGCAGTGCAGATCATGTTATTTTCAAAGAAAAAATAAGTAGCATTTTCTTGTGAAGTGTGTTCTGTAGTGCGTTTTTCAATTTAGTTTTTCAATTTAGTTCTATTTTCTGGTTGGTTGCTTGTTCTTTGTATAACGATGTTAAAATAACCATGTTCTACTTGCTTCTTTTTCCCACCCCAGTTATGTAACCCCCCTCACATAATACTCCAGTCGGAGTTGAATAAATAAATAAATAAAGGTGGACACCAGGCTGTCTTGCAGATAAATGTGTCTACTACACTGCTGACGTAGCGGACACAGATTCACTGCTTTCAGGGGGGCCCTGAAAGCACCGAATCTGTTTCCGCTAGCCCTGAAAGCACTGAATCCCCTGGGCAACAGTGGAAACTAAAGATACAAATGGGCACCTGTCGACTGTCCGGGCTGGAAGAAGCAATCATCTCTCTCCGAGCTAAAATAAGAAAAATAGGCCCTACCTTTTCGCGCAAATCTATTGCTTGCACCTACAGAGTCAGGTGTCAATGCTGCAAAATCGTGAGAACACCATCGCTGCTGAGCAAGGTCAGTGCGAGAAGAGGACGCCCCCTTGGGTGCCACGCTTGTGTGATCGCTCTGTGCCGACAGGTTTCGTGCGAAATTTAACAATACTCCCTCATGCGGCTGACAAAAAAACTGATTTCGAAACTGAAGTGCAGTTTTTCTGAAACATACTGGATGGCACTACTTGTGTAGAAGCAGCCCGGATTGCTCAGAATAGGGCACTTCGCGCCACTGTTAAAACTGAATGCCTTGAATAGCCACGGTATGGAAAGAGTAAACCACTTCATTCGTCACTAACATCACAGTGAGGCAGGGTTAAGCGACCACCCAGCACTGAAACTCACAGTGTCTTTGATGGCCACCTGGCAATTTTTTATCTGTATGAACCACCTACCTGCAAAGATGGTTTATAACAAACATTTGTTTGCTGATGATTGTTTCTAGCCTACCAATAATAGCTCAGAGGTCCTAATTCTTCAGCATTACTTAAATACTGTGGAAGAATGGTGCAAAATATGATCATCACAAAATATTACAAAAAAAAAAACTTCATTACAGCTCTTCACCACTATCACTCTTACATAACTCCAAGCTTTGCTACCAGTTACATTGTAACATCCTGTCTCATCTAATAAATAGATCCCTAGACATTAACTTAACATACAACCTTTTGTGGTCATCTCACAGAATGATAATTAGTAATGAGGTTAATCATGTTCTCAGTAATGTTTGATGTTACCTGATGTCTCCCTCCCACTTCTGTACTTTGTAAAGGTTCATGCCTTCAGATCTCTTGTAAGGTTTAAGCTAGAATATGCATGCACAGTTCGGGACCCTCACCAGTCTAAGCTTGCTAAACTCACAACCACGCAGCTAGATTTATCTTCAGGGATTCTTTTAATTACACTGATATCAAAGCACTCAAATCTAAAGCCCATCTTCCCAACTAAGAAACTAGACGTAAAATAGTTTGGCTCTGTCTCCACTATGCTTTTATAATGCCTCAATTGATAATGCCATTGTTCACCACCACAATTCCAGCACAAATCACTCAAATCAGTTTACCCTCAGCATGCTCACACGTAGTCGTGTGTTCACTGTTAATTTCTGTGCAAAGAGCAAAAGAACAGAATGATCTACCCAAAGAAGTTGTGCACCACTCCAATGTTGTGCGTTTCAAGACCACAACTAAGCATGCCATCCCTCACTAAAGCCACTGACCTCTCATGCAAAAACTGTCCAGGCCATTTGGGGGAAATTAATAAATTTACATAGAAATGCTGGAGCAAGTAGAACTAGAAAAATAACAACAGCACTGCAATGGACTAGCTAAGCCTTCCAGCAAATGTGGACACGTGAGCATTTGAAGCTGCACTTAGAAACATCCAACACATCCAGTGAGCTTGGCGATAAAATTAATTTCCCAAACCCAGTCCACACAAGTGCAAGCCAACTCCTCTCTGAAGGTGCAAATTGGAACATCAGCACCCACACCCATCCTGCACTACTGCTTTTTATGAACGCATCCACTCATTACTCATTATGTGTCGACAGCAAGAGATTTCCTTACAATGAACACCGGCCCCTCATACCGCATCTCTGGCTATCACTTCGGGTCCACACACAACTGGTTCTTGAAGCAAGCTAAAACGCGCCAGCCCCACAGAGGTGAGCTCAGCGGGAGGGTCGCCAGTGGGGCTCTCACCAGGTGCTTGACCTTGGCCATCTCCTGGCTCTGGAAGCTCTCGATCTCCTCGCGGTTCTCGCACCGTCCGGCCAACAGCTCCACCCGCTGCTCACTCTCCCGCAGCTGCCGCTCCAGCTCCTGCTTCTCCTGCACACGCCACCACCCTCGCTCAGCACCACGTTCCTCCTTCACTGCAGTGTGTATCATCAGCCACCAAAAGCAGCACTCAGTACGTCATTACTATGTGCATCTTGTTGGGTGCCATACTGACACAGAAAGGGTGGCATGAAAAGAGGCCAGTTCTCATCCAAACATAAAACAATGCCCATGGAAGGGTAGGGTATCCTCGAGGTAGCTTCAATTGGGGATGATCACATGAGGATAACGCAATGACCAGACCGCAGTCCACGTAAAGAATAACAGGGACATCAAAAGAAGAGCAAAGCAGAGACAAACTGTCTTAGCGAGTCCTGCAATACAATTTTTCAGAGCTGCCATATTTGCTTCTGGCTGCTACTCCAGGTCACAAAGACATGAATGCAGCAACAATGTTTGTTCACATTATTTGGGACTGAGTGCACCAGGACCTCTGAGACTTCACCTGACTTTCAAATAACTACCATATTTACTCACGTAATGGGTGCACTTGTATAACAAGTGCACCTGTTATTGGGGCTGCCAGAATAAAACTTTTTGCTGATATATTATGCCCACAATGACTACACTCTTCCAATTTTCCGAAATAACTTTGGAAAAAAGTGTGCTCAATGTCCACACAAATACAGCAATAGGCGTACAACTATTGCGACAGTGGAATCAATACCAGACTGTTCGTTATTAGACACGAACAAGAAGTCTACAGGGGAAGAAAAAGATGAAAACACTGCGGTAAGACAGCACAAGGAAACAAAATACAGTGGGCCCCTATTATTTTAAGGTCGCTTAATTTCAGGATCCGGCTTATTCAAACTGACACTTGGGCCTCGTTTACACCAAGTGTATTTTCTTTGAAAAGGCTCCCCTTATTTCGAACTGCGCCTTATTCAAACAAACTTTCTGCCCCCTTCAAGTCAAAGTTACAAACAGTGAACTGCATAAACAGGGACAGTCCTAACAATGAAAGAAACAGCTAAGCACCCATGCAAGACAAAAAATAAACGAATTTCAGAGATAATGTTGATTTTACTGCAGTCTACTAAGCAAATTGACACACGAAAACATATGCTGCAAAAACATCACTATACAAGTGCTGCAAAAACATCACTATTAAATCACTTTGTCATCAGAAGCCTGCATGACCTATTGAATAGAGTAAAAATTACAGCAAGCCTCTGTTAATTCGACAACAGTTAAATTGCCTTTTCTCAGAATCTGACTGTGCTCAAAAGACCTGACAACTCGTGCTTTTTATAGGAAAAAAAGGGCCTGTTAATTTCACATTAACTTCACATAATTCAAGCTGGCGAATATACCCATCGGACAGATAACAAACTGATGGCTCTGACACACAAATGTTCTGGTCAAGTTGGGCCTATGCCAACCAACAGTCCGTGGGGACATTCTAAGTGTGTCATCTGCAGTGCCCATGGACAATGAGGACAAAAAATGTGGCCAGACTGTACAGCAGGATGCGTAGATGTATAGCATTATAAGCCACATATTTATCCAGCTTAGTAAGCGGCCATTTTGCAATGGAAGGCACTCCACAGCGCAGGTTTTACAGCGAAAGCTGTAACAGCTTTGCACAAGCCATTTAGTACAAGCCTATCAGAGGGTAAAATGGCAGCTGTGCGACACATTTTTTTATTTGCAGTATAAACCTCCGCTGGTTCTGAGAAAAAGAAAGGCGCATAACTGCCGTGCCCTTTGCCCGGCAGTGGGCGTAGTCAGGCTGATGATGATGATGACTACTGCCACTTCACAGAATGGCTAAGGTGTCCACTGACCCACTAAGCCAGTTGTGAATCTTTCCTTTCCTGGGTTTAGCCTGTGAACAAGACAACACTGGGAACTAGACTACTGCTGCGTGCAAGCAGGCCCTGGAGTACACGAAGTGTGCCTGGAATGCGGTCAAACCGAAGACCACAAGCGGAAGGAGGCTGAGCAAGCCCGTGAGTGTATATAGATGCCAAAATGGGCCTGTGAGATGCCTAACCGGCAGTCGCCCGTGGAACCTCAAAATGAGCCTGCCATTCCAGACCTCTCGGCCACTAATGCCAATCAGCTTTTGCTGATTGATGAGCTGAGCCAATAAGCTAGGATCTACTAATTTTTTTTTTTTTGTAAGGGAATGTGGTCATGTTTAGAAGACTTCCAGAATTTATTGTCCCACGGGAACCACTGAACACCTGCCAAACACACCAGTAAGTAAGCTTCCATAATGCAGCTGTGTTCTCAGGGCTAAGCGCACTACAGCTTGTTGAAAATGCAGGTGGATTCACATGCTGTAAGGGCAAGCAAAGGGGAGAGTGCAAGTGGTATTCAATCCGTGCTACAGCTGCGCACACCACTCCTGACCCATTTCGCGAGGCAATTCACTGGCAATGCGCCCCACCACACACCTTATTGGCAGCATTCCAGGCAGCATTCTTCCCTGCCTGATGGCACTGCTGTCACTTCCACAGTGCCAACCTTTCCCTCACCTCACCCCAAGATTGGTCTCCTCAGAAAATGCAGTCACCTCTGATGTTCACTGTCCCACTTGTGCGATTCTTCCTTCTCTGCCTTCTCTGAACTGAGAGAAAGAGAGGCACTTCAACGAGCACATGGCACGCTCTTTCTCTTGAGGGTTTCTCAGCCACAGCACCGCACCAAAAGCGCCCACAAAACAGTGCGGCACTGTGGAGATTATGCTCAGCCTCTGCTAATCACAAAATTGCCTGCACGTAGCAGGCTGGTGTGCCTTGCTTCACCAGTCATTCACCACTTTCATGTGACTATACCCCAGTCAACACTTAGCGTGCAACATTGCCAAAGCTAGTAGCGTGCCTGTTCACGCTGGCAGCATTCACACCCAAAAAGTAGTCCAACATGGCAGTTTGCCTTGCCAAAAGCAGGTACAGTCTGTTGCAATGTCTAGCAGGATGCTTTATGGCAGTCAACGTTTTCATCCAAACCCTCACTAAGGCCCCGAGATATGTTTTTATAATAAGGGAGTAATCACTCATTGACATCCACCCAAGCACACCCATATGGCTACAAAGGAAAGCTTCTAGTTACTGATCAATTCGCTCTCACCCTACCATAAGCTTGCCGTCCCGGTTAGCTCAGTTGGTAGAGCAACTGCTCCGGTGAAGTGGTGGTCCTGGGTTCGAACCCCGGACCAGGACGAATTTCTCTATAACTGTTAAGTTTCTGAGAAACATGTATAGCTTTCCTTTGTAGCCATATGGCTGCGCTCCGGTGGATGCCAATGAGTAATTACTCCCTTATTACAAATACACTCCACCTCGGGGGATTCCCCTGAACATTTGACCGAGGTA
Source organism: Amblyomma mixtum (assembly GCF_055824585.1). Lineage (NCBI taxonomy): Eukaryota > Metazoa > Arthropoda > Arachnida > Ixodida > Ixodidae > Amblyomma > Amblyomma mixtum. Next base: position 309,751,351 of record NC_143014.1, read on the forward strand.
TGTTTTTGTGGGCGCACTACTTGTGCAGTTTCCACATTGTTGCACACTAAGCGTGAAACGCAATCTAGTGAGCTCGGCCTCTGATTAATTGATAGATTCTCTAGTTTCTATGATGCTATATGGATATGGTGGCTTTTAGTGAGATAAGATAGCTGCAGTGATGACAACTATGTCCATAAGCCAATAGTACTAGCTCAAGTGGCTGCTGCACTTGAACTTGCAGAATGGCTCTTCGCAAGCAAAGATAACGCTGATAAAGCTTCACACTGGATACAGGTATAGTGACGTTAATTTCTGGGATGCCTACTTCAAGGTGCAAGAATAGAACAGCACCACGAGACATTTCAAGTAAATGCCAATTTAATTTGCCACGAATCTCCATCAGACAGATTTTTTTCTACCAGAACTTGCAGAACTCGGTTGAATGAACACAAACCAAGTGTATAATGACGATCAGCCAACACCAGTGACAGCAATTAAAGAAGTGTTAAGCACTAAGGCTTGCGTAACAAGTTTTCCGGGATCTGGAAGACAGAAGTGGACTTGCCCTCTTGATGAGCCGCAGCTTGTGGCAGACCTCCTCGTAGTCAGCACTGGTGGGCGCTGCCCTCTTGGGGGCGCCACCTTTCTGCTTGCCGGGCTCTGGGAGGCAAGGGAAAGAAGATGGCAGGCACAGGGCATCAAGGGTTGCTCAAGCTTGGCAAGGCAGGCAAGGCCATCAGACAGCAGGACTCACCATTTTCAGTCAAGCCACTGTTTGGCTGCAGTTTCTGAAAAGTGAAGCAGCACCACCAATTGTGAGAATTTAAAATTACAAAAACAGGTCTAATCGTCACAGCAAAATCGTGTCCACCCAAGTGTACAAACACCAATTTGGGTAGCCTGCATGCGGTCCTGACCTGCTCAGCTGAAGGAGACAGCACACAGTGAGCTAAGCACTCAAAACTGCTGCCCTTCCACACGCCAGAGCTACACCACGAGCCATGATGGACAGTGCAGAGAGGGTTTGGTTGGTTTGGTTTTATGGGGTTTAACGTCCCAAAGCGACTCAGGCTATGAGAGATGCCGTAGTGGAGGGCTCTGTAAATTTCGACCACCTGGGGTTCTTTAACGTGTGCTGACATCGCACTGTACACGGGCCTCTAGAATTTCTCCTCCAAAGAAATTCAACCGCCGCAGCCAGGATCGAACCCGCATCTTTCGGGCCAGCAGCCGAGCACCATAACCACTGAGCCACCGCGGCAGCAGTGCAGTGCAGAGAGGGATCGGTTTCCACGACCTCACTGAAATCCCATGGTCCCCTGTATGCTGCTTCTGACCTGACGTATGCACACAGCTGCATCCCCTTCTCTTCCTGTCACCGTGTGCTTGCTTATCTCTTATCATAAAGTGCTCTATGAGCATGAGCCACCGGTGACCCACAGATATTGCACGCTATCTTAATGCTACCATTCAACTTTCTGGCATGTTACTCTATCAGTTATATACCAGTCCAAGCAATCAACCTTCAGTTTCAAAGTAATCTGTAACTCAGCTGTGAAGCGGTTAATTTTGGTGCGGGACCGAACAGCATGGCGCACAAATTTTCTTACTGAGCACGAAAAACTCCCCAATACCTGGACCATCTAGCAAACCACTTTGGTTTTGTTGTTTTTTGGATGTTCACGATAATTTTTTTTAATGCCAGTAGTAGCAGTGAGCGTTAAGATGATGTCAGATAGTTTGGTTCTAGCAAACTAGCACAAACGTCAACTACTGTCCATCAGGGAGCATTGTTTTCTACCTGCTACCGGTTTACCAATTTTCCTAAGATGTAATAGGGGTGTTTGCAGTACTATGACCACCATTTTCCATCTGTCTACACTATGTGGCCAATGCCCAGCCCATCCCCCCCCCCCCCCCCCTCAAAAGAACCTGCCCCACTCATGGCGCTGTGCAGTGAAGCCAGTGCCATCCATGCGGTGCAGCAGATAGGTCATGAGATGAAACTAAGCTATTGTGCTCTTTCTCAAAAGTGGCAATAAGACTTCAGTCCATACGAATTAGTACGGATAGTGAACCTGAGCAAACAACCTTGAGCTGAATGCGATGACTTATCGCCGAGCTCCTAAGACAGCATCAATACTGGAGTAATGCCACCTTGTTTTCTGGTCTTTTTCTTCCCTACGAAGGCATTTTACTGCTCTTCTATTCTTGTTGGATGTCCGTAAGAGTCTTTCAACACTGAGGAGCTGTTTTGCACAGTGACACATGAGCCTTGGTTAATGAAGGTTTTCTTTCGTAGCTTAAAAGATTATCACGGTGCAACTACATTTTTTTTCCTCAACTTTTAGTCGCTTTAATTCGAAACATTTTTGTGCACAATTTACACATCACCCAAACTTTTTCTTTCTTGATAATATTCACATTTCTTTCTAAGTTCTGCTGTCATTTTCACTAGGTTTATCCATTTTACCAATTTTCTTGCGGATTAGAGTTATGCATTTGCTCTTTTAGTCTATCATTCAGAACAACACTGATGTTGATGTAGATGTACTTGTACTTCCCAGAAGCATCCAATAAAAATATCTGGAGAAAAAATAACTTTTATAACACCTCCAAAAAATAGCTGCTTTCTATGAGGCAGAAAACATTTTTTTGTACCTTAATGTATTTGTCAGTCAAACCACTGAAACATTCAGGTGTTTTTTTGGAATAAAGCAAAACTTTCTGTACATTTCAGAATTTCTGGAATATTTTTCTTTTTGCATTATAAGCCTAATATTTACTATAATTTTCAGCCAAGTTTGCATTAGACAAATAAATTTTCACACTACTACCTAATATTTCTACTTGAAATGCGTACTAACAGATAGTATATTTATTTAATTACATTTTGATGTGCTGCATGCTAATGTAAATTAACATAATTTTTTCAGTCAGAAGTAATAAAAAGAACCTGAAAAAAAATGGCCATTTTACCCTGGAACAGAAAGAGTTAAAAAGTTTCATCGTCAATATGCCATGCAGTGGCGTTCAGGGGACAATGCACGCTCGAAAACATGGTGTATAAGAGACAAATAAACAATTCAACCGTGCTTTCATTTGTTTATGGACTGCAGAAATAGAGGAACCTTCTGCTGACTCCATCGACATTCACATGAGCCACAATGTGTGAATACCTAGCATGCTGCAAACAGCAAAAAGCTTATGGAGGTCAGTCAGCAAAGACAAACTGTTGATGCCCTTGTTCACAACAGAGCAACCTGGGCGTGTAAACCACTTCATTTTCTTTTTTTCTTTTGCTTTCGTGAGTGACCATTATTAGATTTTTGTGGCAATATGCTTCATCCTGGCCAGACAGTATTCCATCAAAGGCTAGACTACATTAATATCTAATGACTGCCACCCCAGGCAAAATTGTAAGCGCTGTTTTGCTGGCTTTCACAGATATGCACCGATATGCCACAGCGGAAGTACCAATATGCGGGTAGAACAAATCACAACAGAAAGCAAAACTGACCATGAGAGACACTGGGTAAATATAAGCTAGCACACTCATTGTGAATACAGCTGGCAGCAAAAGTTTAAACTTGGTGTGTGTGGTTGGGAACAAATTTATTACAGCAGCGCCTTGCAGCTTAGTATTGATACCAGCAGATGGAGCATGCATGTCTCCTCATACTTGCAGCCATTCAGGTAAAAACTTGCATGACAGTGACAAAATAAATTTTTTTGTGCACCTGCACCCCGTACATTTTTTTTTTCTTTCTGACAACAGTACCAAGCCTACCCAACATTTTCCCACCCAGGCCAACAGCTTTCTTTCACCGGGCCCTGTACTGACCTTTGGTTTCTGCTCTCGATCACTGTCCGAGGCCTCACTACAGGTGCTCCGACCAGGCGTGCTGACACCACAGTCAGATGCTGCAACAGGTAACAAGTTTTTCTTCTCATGACAATGAAAAGCATACGCAAGGTCCAGCGGTGAAAAGCAACGCGAATGCTGCAATGGCAATTACAGTCTCCATTCACCTAATGCCAATCAAATAGTTGCACATGCAGAAGAATAAAATAACTGCGTGCCACAGCAAACAAACTCCATCAGTTATACCGAGCAGAGCACGTAAAGTTCCGCAGTGCAGACACCAAGAGCTTCGAACTGGTTTGAGCTGAAGCAACACAAACTTGAGACTGCAGAAGCGCCCCATCTATCATCGTCGGTTGCTGTAGCTGAGAGTATAAGCCCTTGAGTAATGAGTGTGAAGTTGAGGCACATCATCAAAAGCAGGTCTTGAGAGAAACTACAGATGCAGTGGAAACAGCAAGAATAGAAGCAGTGTATGTGAGCACAATATCCAATTACCAATAAAAAATGTACTAGGGTTTTATTTGGAGGCCAGGCAGTGTGTGCTGGTAATGACTGAATTTAGTCTCGATTGCTAACCTTTCTTCAATTTTTTCGTTTTTTCGGCTAGTGTAGAGAGAAGTACGTTTCATCTCTTGAAGACAAATCAAAATGCTCTCAGTAGGCATGTATATTACTTTGATATTGGGTACCCAAGAGAGGCGAACTTACTTCAGAATCTACACATTTTCATGTACATCACTTTGCAAATCTGCATAGTGTATAGTCACAGCAAGAAAAATACGAAGCATGCCTCTGCAATCAGACTCTCTGCTCATCAATTACCCAGCAAAAATTAAGGACTGTCTGATACTTATGCAAGCACCACTCGCGCATAAACATGGCGAACCTGCCTATTTTTTTTTCCACGAGATGAGGTAGGCGCGAGAGCACTGACGCACACTATGTATTGTTTTGGTCACAACTGTATACCACATGGGCATTTAACCTGTAATGCCCAGCGCATCACATAAGGTATGTAGAGATGTAAATATTTACATCAAATCATAACAGTATTGCACAAACCACTTTACCCGTGACATATTTATGAACGCAAAGACTGAGTTCTCTGTCTGATGTGCTGGAAGCCTGTGGAAAGATGAATCACTGCAAGAGGCAACGCTACCAGCAAAGCTTAAAATTTTAATGGGTGTACAACTCCATGAGCAGGTGATGGAATTATTTTGAATTTTACTTTATTATGAATTTTACTTCCGACCTTGCATGTATGTCCACGTATGCATACGCAGCTTTACTGTTCTAAGACATTCAAAAAATTAACCTAATGTGCTCATTTTATTTAATGTTAATCATATTTTTCTCAATAAATCCACCAGTTTTTTTTATATTTCTGCAATGCAGGGGCCTCAGACAACAAAATACTGCAAAATAAAAACTTACGCAGACATCTTCATTGCCTGAACATAACAGGGTTAAATTTTCTTGCCCTTCCCATCAAACACATTAATGACAGTGGAGCCCGCGGAGACCTAGTAGATACAGCAAACGCAAGTTTCACGACACTGGCCTAGCAGCTTAAACACACAACATTTTACAACACAAGGTGGGAAATGAAACAACAATGTAACATAGCTTCACAGCTAATGCAGCTCCGATTTAAGTAAACTAGGTCTTCGTTATACACCCTGAAATAATGATTTCATGCCTACATAGAAATGTCAAGGTGCAGTTCATTTACGTCGGATGCCTGATGCTCAAAATAGAGCTCAGTGTACGCAACTATACAGCTGGCCTTACAGGAACACTGGGGATTTCTTTTTTGGCTTTTTCTAGCCCATAAGAGCTCAGTCTTCGGTGAAAGTCCCGTTTCTGTCATTAGAATTCGGTAATCTATTGATACAGGCTGGCTCCAACTTGTCCTCAGGGTACCTTTAACTAGTCAAATCTACAACAAAAATGACCCATGAGTAGATGTTTTTAACAGCATTCATCATCACTGAAATAGGTGAGAACTGTGTACAGAAAAAAAATGGGACAACAGAGGTGACGACAGACTACGCTGGTCTTCATAAACGCAGTCTTTCTGTTGTACAATTTTTTCTATCCATGGTTTCCAGTCTATTTCCCAGAAAACACAGTCATCTGTCGCCTCCCTTACAGCCGTTTTTTTTTTTCTGAGCATTGTTTCCCACCTATTTCGCTGGCAATGAACCAACCAGCCCCTGTCAGCCCTGTTCTCAATGTTCCTATCAATGTTTCACCGAATACAAGTCCTTCACTGCAAGGCTCTGCGCACCACAGTAAACAATACATGTCGGACAGACCAGTTAGCTCTGCAGCACACAACAGCTGCAATCAACTAGTTCATCTGTGGCTGCTACAAGATAATGGAAGTTGTTGCAACTGCTTGCAAGGGTCAAAAGGGTGTTGGTTAAGAGAATAAAATGCTATACGCCAGCTCTTTCATGTATTTGCTTCACATTTGTAATATGTTCCTCGATGGCAGCACTGACATAGGTTCCTTGGACAGTTTTGGTTATGCACCTGTTTCTTGCTATTCCCCTGCATTGAGACAGTTCTGACAACACAAATACCACACAAAATGTCTACACACTGAAAAGTCAGCCAAAAAATCTCTAATGGTTTAAAATCTTTCATGCTCCTCTTATGTGAGTTAACTGAAATATTCAGTGAAATGACTATTAAATGGTTAGTTAACAAATTGTCAGCCAAAACTGCAGAATAAGAACCACATTCCCTTTCACCCTGAAGGCTTTTCTGAGCAGATGGTCAAGACCAATCCAGTCAGATTGTTCTCTGTTCTATTCTTAAAAAAGAGCCTCTCCCAAATGCAAAACGCTGGAGTTGTTCAAACACTGTGCATGCATAAAAGTGGGACTCATCTGTGTCACACAACCTTCCCACATGCTTTTGGACACAGTAGCTCGCTAATATGTGAAAAGAGCTCTCTCTGCTTTGTATGAAGTGTTGCGCTCATTACAACTTGCAAAGCACAAGTAGTGGCCGGACCACACTGAGAGACAACTTGCTGCACCACTATGCAGTGTGTTTGGGAACTAAAAAGGAGAGCATTTAATTCCAAAGATGGATACCAATCTTGGAGCTTTGTCTTGCAACTTGAATGAGCATAAAGTAAGAGGGACGACCTTCGTTAGTTACTATGATTACAGCAAGCCATAAAGGCCTGTTCAACAATTATTGTATGCTGCCAGTTTGTGCGCTACAAAACTGTGGGATTAAGTGAAAGTGCCATGAACAGCGAGCAGGTTCCATCTTTCCCACCCTTGCTTGGGAATCACCCAGTGTTCTTATCATACTGTCGAATTAACGTTTTATTCACTCTTTTTGTTGCTGTTGTCACTGAAAAGAAATGCAATATTAGTGACTGACAAAGACTGAAAAAACAGTAGCAGACCACCCCACCAAGTTAAATCGTGTTGGCCACGGCAGGTGCAACTGTCAGTGCACCTGTGCATGATCACTTGGCTGAATGGTGATCGAATCTCCAAAAGGCAAGGAGGCAATGAAAGAGAGAGCTCGGGGAGTGACGCACACCTCTGGACTAACAGAACCTTTTTCGTTCCCAGGCATGTCACACGGTGGCACTACGCTCTGAGCACTGCGGCCACCATCAGCACATTGCAGGCCACAGTGAGCCCAATAGCATATTATCGTTGGTACTAGCAAAGACTAAATCTCACAGCTTGTGCATGTGCGATAGCATCATCACACATGAACGCTCCATGAGATTTAGCTTCTGCCAGTAAAAGCATGAGTGCAGACAGAACTGTGCACAGTGCTTCAGCTACCTTAGTTTACGGCTTTACATGGCCATTAAAACAGTGATGACAAATGGGCACATTCATGACTGCTCACTGAAAAAGGTGCATTTAGATTAACAGCACACACACCTCGTGGTGTGACAAAGGATGACAATACAAACATCACACAGTATGCCCACAGCGTGGAAGCATGCTCAAAGACTGTCACTAAACAGGAAAGCATTAATAAAGTGAAGTGTTAGGTTGATGACTGATTAGACGAAAGCTTATTACCATCCTTTTCAAGAACCTTAGAAAAAAAAAAATCTCATGCCAAATGGCAGTCACTAGGCTGTAAAGCAATGCCACGAGCTAACGATACATAAAGTAATGATCAGTGACTATAAGGCATCCCCAGTTTGCTTTGAATTGTGATTAATGTGATCTCGGAACTTTTGTGCTCCCTTGCAGTGATATCAGGCTTTACAGTCAAGGTAGTGTTTAAAGAACGGTAAGACCATCTGCATGTGCATGCAAAATAAACTGCACATAAATGCACTACGCATGTTTAGCTAGAGCACCAAAAAAGAGCACCTAGATGAAATAGAAATTTACATCAAAACCTCAAGAAGCATCATTTTTATACCACGAAAACATGCACTTCTAAGGGAAACAACCATATATCACAGTCAATGGTTTCCTGCCACCGGGTATATGAAGAGAGACATTGTGTTGGCAGCTTAAGATGACCGAACAATGGTAAAAAGCCATTTAAACACTTTTACTCCTAATGTAAGCTGCAGTGACAGCTGCAGAGACAGTTACTGGTGACCATGCTCAGAGCACAGATTTATACTCTCCGCCTACCCAGCATTAAAGAAGCTTCAACATGATTGTTATGCTGAATTTTCTTCAAAGAGACGTTCACCATATAATTAAGTGTTATACTCAACTAATACAACCACTTAAAAGCAAAAAGCACATGAAACACTGACAAATGCAAGTAGTATAAAGTCCGAAAAGACAAAGCTAAACTATGGAAAAAGCATAAATGCACACGTGGATGAGAGGGTTCATGACCTCATGACAAAAACCTACAACAATTTTCCTCAATTGAGAAGGCTTAAGCTTTCCATATACACTTTTTCAATGAATTAAATGGTTTTACGCACGCTCACGGATCGTATGCACATTACAAAAATAAAGCAAGCAAAGCTAGGCAAGGTTTCAACAACTCCACTGTCACTGTTCTGTGGCCTGCTGGCTGAACAGCCTCTGATCTGTCTTGTACTGAGGTTAAATGTACAAACCACATGTGTGCCCAATTCTCGGCTCAATGCTTACAGAAGCCGAGAACACAGTGCAAAAGCAGGGCGGACGAGGAACCCACCGTGCTTCTGAGCTCTTTTTTGCTTTTCAGGCGTCAGCGAGCTGCAAGGTGACAGGATCACTTTTCAGCTCGCTATAAAACGCTTTATCTTTGGCATAATCAAGCTGACATCTCCTCACCTCACCTGCGTTACCCTTACCTTCGGGTGGACGCCGCAAAAGCTTATAAGACCTAACCATACGCGCTTCAGCGAAATAGGCTCTCTTGGGCGTCAGGAGCCTTTGCGGGTGGTAGCCCAACACCCACAGCGAGCTCTCGAGTTCAAAAGCGCCCGTAAAACCCGGGCCCGTCGCTGCTACGCGGCCGGAAGAGGTGCCTGCGAGAGCCTGCACACGCCTCGTTTGCTGTTTCGGGCATACTCCGCACAGCACGCGAGCCCAGACTCCGACCAACGTGCACGAGCAACTTTACGGCAGGTCTAAAACCCAGCGTGACGCAAGCGAAGTGAGGACAATTTCAAGCGAAATCTGGCAACGGACCTCTCCGGCTGTGAGTCGGTGTGGGCAGCTGGGGCGGCGGTGGAGGGATGCCGATGTTGAGCTCAGTCTGGTTTTCCTCTTCAATCTTCTTCTTCAACTTGGTGAACATTGCTTATCCGAAGCTCCTCCACGTCGGAGCGGTGCACACTACGCAAAAGAGAGCGAGCACCGGCACTCGGTGAACGGCATATCCACGCGGCCGAGCGAGGTCGGTCGAACGGCCAACCGAAACCAAAAGAGCAGACCGCCGATGTCACTACAGCTCTATGGGACTAACCTTCGACTTTACAGCTGAGGCAGAATTGCTACTCCTACGGCGAACCAACCCTTGGGAACGGACCTCAGTGAACAGTTGCCGTAGGGGTAGAATCGGGGGAGATGCAACGTCGCGTGCCACAAATTGACACTGCCGTCGTAATCTGTGCCACTCGCGGACAAGCCATAATGATAAAAGCTAAATTTCTCAAAGCGGGGGATAAATGGGTCACAGGAACGAAGATGACAGCGATTTTCGCTTGAGCTCAGCTGACGAAAGCGAGCGATAAAAACACAGCATCTTCGTCGTTTGATCCGTCCTGTTTACCGCGAACCGGAAGCCGATCGCGATCAGATGACGCAGACAGGAAAAGCCTTACTTCTTACATAGAGAGATTACAGTGAACTAGAAGTATTGGGTAGTGGAAAAAGCGGCGGCCGCGGCGCGAAGCATATTGTGTAGAAGCTCGCCAGGTGGCGCGCGCGCTCACTTCCCGAGCACAGCTGCGGCGAGCGGCTGACGCGGTTCGCGAGCAATACGCAGTGAGGAGATCGGCGGCGCGGGCTTTTATAACTCCGCTTTAAATTTTTCTTCAGGCAGAATATGTCAGTGTAACATTAATGTAAACATTATCAGGATTCGGAGCCCAGAGTATGCAGCGCTTTGCATTTACTTGTAACTTTTTTTTTCGTAATTATCGCCGTTCGTCCCGCATATTTTTTTGCAGCGGCAAACCGCGCTTTGAAATTAAATTGATGTTTTCTTTTTTACTCTGCTGAACCAGATCCGAGGCATGTTGGAAACAGAACAGGTCGATGGCCCAAAAGCATGCATAATGCTGTATTTCTCCAGCAACATGATTGAAGCACGCGATGAACATGCGCATTTTGGAAGGATGAGCCTCCTGCAGACAGATGTTTATTCAAAGTCTCAATAAAAATTTAAAAAAAATACTGCAAGAGAAGAGCTCCATGGCAAAGTGTACACAATACTATATGCATACTTATGTGCAGCGGCTCAACTTCAAATATTTTGAAGTATCCCGACTCTTATTTTTGGACCGGTTTAGGGACTTCACAAAGAAGTGAAGCCTTGTGGTAACATAAAAAGCTACAACCTGCGCTGTCAATGATTGTGCATGGCTGCCGCATCCTATCCTGTCTTGCTGATTGCTCTTAATAAGAGCGAGAACATCCATCACGCTCTCATGATGCAGCTCTTGTGTGCTGAATGTGGTGGTGAAAAGGTTTTCCAACCTTCGAATAAACCTAAAAAGCCATCCGGTTGGGTACAGCAGGCCACCATTGTCACGTAGCCTGGTGTATTGAGCTGCATCAAGACGACTCACATCCTCCTTCTGAGTAAGAAGCAATTTGTGACATTCATCACACTCTAACTTCGGCAGAAACTTTCTGGCCACATAACCACAAATGTAGAAAATTAGCCGATCGTCGCTTCTTGCAGACACATATGAAGTGTGGTCTAGTACAGGGATCTGCTCTTGATGTGTGCTAGGAATGTCCTGATCATTAAGAATGCACTCAACCATATCAGTCTTGCCTGTCTTGGAGCCTTCAATCATGTCTGGCTCAAGGAGGGCTGTGAGAATACCAGGCTCAGCATTTCCACTGCTAACTGATCTCGCAAGTCCGTAAAAACTTAAACAGGATACAGTAATTGCAAACTGCTGGGATGTCGGGTGGGTATTGCAGCCACTTGACTGCCTCACTATACCGAACAGATTTTCGATTGGGTCCTGACTCAGCTTTGAAGTCATCAGGTACTTGAACTTAACATTCTTTGTCAGATAAGTCAGCAAAGAGAGAGTGCTTGCGACCGTTACTCTCAAGCCAACTGCAGTAGAAGCAGAAAGGAAGCCGCCTCGACCCCCTGCATGGAGCTCCCATTCGGTGATGTACGTCAAAAACGAGAGCAGCTTTTCTTCTGAAGCTGAATCTGGCCGCAGGGCTTGGCTGGGGAATCTGGATGTCATTATTTCGATGACGTCTCGGATCATCCTGCAACAATAAAGCACAAAGAAGGCATTTATTTTCTTATATCTACTTTATACCCAAATAAACAGCGATGTAATTTTTACAGGTATGAGATGGTTCCGCCTAAGAAAAAGTTGCGAGCTTAAACTTACCCAAAGAAGATGAGCACTGCTTGAATGCTTCCACAGTAGCGTTCCAGCTCCGTCTCATAGAGTCGAAGGCCACTCAGCACCTTGTCACTGAACAGTTGGAACGCGTAAGTCACTCTCATCTTCTCAAAATTATTCGGGTTGGTATGGCGACTTGTTATTCCCGGCATGGCTTGGAGAGTGACATTGCAGCCGTCAAGCTCTAGTGCCTTACGCAGTGGACGGAGGGAGACCTGTAGCAGAAACATACAGACAAAATAATCGATGGTTTTACCTTACACTAATACAAACCTATGCATGTAAAGAAGAGCTGCTAGCAAAAGGTGAAATGCAAAGAAAAAGTTGAGCTATGTTACCTCGCCTGCTGGTGTGTTGAAGCTACTCTTCATGAGCCCATTTCTCAGACACTTGATGAGGTGCGGAAAGTCAGACACAAAATGAAGTGAGCGGCTTGCATCAACTGGATGCTGCACTTTGCACTTTGTGAGTGAAGGAGATGCTCCAATGCCCATCAAAGACCACATGTTTCTATTCCAGGTCGCCCCATCACTTGTGATGAAGTCGACAAATAATCCTGCATTTTCTGCCAGGATAACTGCCTCTGTCATAATTTTTGCAAGCAAGCTGCCTTTTACATTTCCATGAGTGGCAAATACAGCCAGGATCTGTGTCCACTTCCCAACAAATGGCACAAAACAAATGACCATCCCATGGTCACATATAACGTGCTTATCAGTTCTTGGTGTAAACTGGCCTAGGTCGACAAATCCTTCAATCAGTGCACCGGATGTAACTGTAAGGTTTTCTGAAAGCTTCATCTCATCAACAAGCAATCCACCATGCCTTTTAAAAGGATCCATCGTGCTTGTTTTTTCCTTGAGTACTCTGAAAATTTTGGTGTTAAATCCAAATCCGGTCCTATAAGATTTTAAGTAATTGGACAATGTTGTTCTTGTTGGGAGAGCAAGAATATTTTGCTTGCGCATGTGCTCATAGAGTTTGGGGCCTTTCATCTTCATAATTATGCATTCTAAGACCCAGCTCTTTGTATAGCTCATTCCCTGCATGCCTTTACGTTTAGCTGCTGCAAACATATGAATAGCAGCCTCTTTCTGTTTTGATGACAGTGTTTGAAGTTTGTTCTCAAGGGCTTCTTTACTGATTTTTGAGCTTTCAGTTTTCATCTTGGAAACCATCTGTTGAAGGGTGCTCACATGTGAGCCCAGACGCTTCGTCCTTTGCCGGGCAAGCTTCAAGTGCTTTGAAATATTCCTCTTCAGAGGCTTTCTTGCCTTGAGCCGGCACTGTCTTGATTGTAGGCTTTTCCTTAGATAGCGGCATGGCACACAGGTGGCACCTAAAACACAAAGAAAAAATTAGAAGGGGTTAGTCATTCTGTTTCAGAACAGTTACGCACCGTCCACTACAATACTCAAAAAATAAAATGACACAGCAGACAAGGCCACAAGCCAAGATTTTATATTTGCTTGTGGCATTGGAGCATCATTTTTACAATCCAAACATATATTTCACTTACAACCTTTAATAATGAAAATCACAGGCAACATTGTTGAAGTCGAATGGGCAGTTTCCTGTTAGTGCTGTAAACAGCTTGTGAGAGTAGTAGTAGTAAAAGACTTTTAATCAACCATAACTTACAGGCCGAGCATTTCGACCGCCTGGGCGACCAGAAGCCGCTGTTCTTCTTCCCCTTCAGCGCCAAGCCAGTCGAGCCAGGCGGTGATAGATAGAGAGGGTGGGGGGAAGGAACTCGACTGCTGAGCAGCCGGGCAATAGAATAGGCAATGGGCCAGGTCCGCATAGATACAGGGGCAGTTGGGACAGGAAGGGTCCGATCGATAGCGATAGAGGAAGAGGCGGGACGGGGTGATAACTGCATTCATCTGAATGTGCCGAAGAAGGCGAGACTCCGGCACCGTGAGTGATGGATGAGGGGGAGGGTAAAGGCGTTTGTCGAGGCGGAGCTCAAGGTAGACCTCTTTTATGGTGCGGCGAAGGGTGAGTCTCCCACCGTCCTCCGAGGGCTTGGGCCAGGGGATCAACGGTGCCCGGAAAAGTGTGTCGCGGGCGAGCTGATGGGCCAGCTCATTGCCGTCAATCCCTGAATGCCCAGGGACCCAGCGGAGGAAAACGATGGAAGGCTGCAGTGCGGAGACCGCTCGTTCGACCTCCTGTTGGAGAGAAGGGGTCAGGGTGCGTTTCTGTATGTGGTGTATAGCGGCTTGTGAGTCCGAATAGACTGTGTACTCTTGGAGAGAGGGAAGGAGGGAAAATGACTGGAGGGCATGCGCAATGGCGAGGACCTCGAGGGACAATGCGTCTGGAGGGTGTAGATACGGCCCGCTGGTGTGGGTTTCAGGAGCAGGGAGGTGTGGATGGTACAGGGCGTAGCCGCAGGAACCTCGAGGAGCCACGAAGGAGGCATCCGTGTAAGCTACACCCTGGGTATCAAAGAGAGGGGAATGGTGCTGTGCGGCCGCATGACGACGTCCGGCGTGCAGGACGGGGGACATGTTGGTCGGGAGGGGAAGGATACGAAGATTGGGGGCGGGGGTGGGAATAGGAGAGGTAAACGGGGAGATTGGAATGGGCGAGATACCCGCTTGAGTCAATAACCACTGACCCTGACGGGTAAGGGAAAGCCGGGCAAGCTGCGAGTCACGATGGAGACTGAGAAGAGAACGAAGAGGATGGAAGAGGCCTGTGGCAAAGAGCTTAGTGGTAGAGGTAGTGATAGGGAGGTTGAGAGCTGCCTTGTAGAGGCCCACAAGGGCAGTCTCGAGAGCGTTAAGTTGAGTGCAGTCTCGAGTTGAGGGCAGTCTCGAGAGCGTTAAGTTGAGTGAAGGAAGGGTAGGGTGCAAAGTACAAGACCTTGTTGAGGGCCAGCGCGTGGGCAACTCGGCACGCGTGAGCCTCGTGGAGACCTGAGCGTCGAGAGACCACGCGCCGCAGGAGATGAGTTACAGAGTGGCAGGTGGTGACAGCGCGGTGAAGGGATTGCACATTCTTAGCCGCATGCAAAGGGAAGCCAAGAACTTAGCACTGTGTGACGACAGGAATGGGAGAGCCAGAAAGGTGGAGAGAGACGAAGTGGTTGTGTGAGCGCTGGTAGGAGGAATGGCTGAGAAGGAGAAGCTCGGATTTCTCAGGAGCAGGAGAGAGGCCAGCGGTGGTGAGAAAGGAGTCGATGAGATCTAGGCCACGTTGCAGGGTGTCCTGTACGTGACCGGGAGAGCCAGATGAACACCAGAGAGTGATGTCATCGGCGTAAAATATATGATGCAGGTCGGGAATTTCAGCTAGCTGGGAGGCGAGAGGGGCCATAGCAAGATTGAAAAGGGTAGGAGAGAGAACAGCACCTTGAGGAGTGCCTCGGGTGAGGTTGTGGGGGTCGGACAGATAGGTGTCGACTCGAAAGCGAGCGACACGTTTAGAGAGGAATGAGCGGATATAACAGTACATGCGGGAGCCACAGTCTAGGGAGGCGAGTTGGGAAAGGATGTGGTCGTGGCAAACACCGTCGAAGGCCTTGCGAACATCGACGGTCACAAGTGCGTGAATTTGAGTGGGGGTAGGTGACAGAAACGTGTGCTGGAGAACCAGAAACATGTCCTGTGCACAGACGTGGCGTCGGAAGCCGATGAGAGAATGAGGGAAGAACTCCCTCGTCTCGAGAAAATTAGAGAGGCGAGTCAGGGCCATTCGCTCAAGGGTCTTACCAACACATGATGTCAGGGAGATTGGGCGGAGGTTAGAGAGAGAGGGAGGCTTGCCCGGCTTTGGAATCATAGAAATGAGGGAGGAGGTCCAGGAGCTGGGCAGGCAGCCGCTGTCCCATGCATCATTGTAGGTTTTAAGGAGGAATTCTTTGGCGCAGTCAGGAAGGTTGCGAAGTGTGGTGTATGTAATGGCATCCTCACCGGGAGCCGAGCGTGTAGCATTAGCAGCCAGAGCCGATTCGAGCTCCCGGAGAGTGAAGGATTGGTCCAGATCGGGGTTAGGTCCACCGCAGTACACCGGGTAGGAGGGTGCCAGAGGGGGCGGGAGATAGAGAGAGGCGAGCTGATCAAAAACATCGGAGGGAGTTCCTTGAGTGAGGGCTTTAGCTAGAGTGGGAGCAAGGGCAGGCTTAGTGCCAAGGAGGGATTTGAAGAGAGACCATGTGGATCGCGAGTGCAATGCAGAGTCAAGACGGTCACAAAGAGCACTCCAACGAGAGTGCTCGAGGGAGGCGCAGTGGGCGACGATCTCGGCCCGCAAAGCAGTGATCCGGGAGGAAAGTTGGGCATTGTGTGGTTGGGAGCGAAAGGAGCGTTGAAGACGTTTACGGCGACGCCATAAACGGAGAAGGTGAGGATCTGGGTCTTGGATTGGGTAACGAGAGCGAACGCGACGGCTACTGGACGTGAGCGCTGCAGAGATGCGCGACGTCCAGTCGTCGTAGGATTGAAAGGAGTCGGAGGCGAGATTAGTGCGAAAAGCATGCCAGTCAGTGTGAATAATCGGATGACAGCGAGGGATGTGGGAGAGAGAAGTGGTGATATGGATGAGAAAGTGGTCACTTAGA
This sequence comes from Amblyomma mixtum, assembly GCF_055824585.1. Taxonomy (NCBI): domain Eukaryota; kingdom Metazoa; phylum Arthropoda; class Arachnida; order Ixodida; family Ixodidae; genus Amblyomma; species Amblyomma mixtum. Next base: position 309,767,836 of record NC_143014.1, read on the forward strand.
AGAGTTTCGGCTGTCACCTGCCAGTGAAAGGAAAGTGAACCCCGAGAGAAAGTGAGGTCGGGTGTCGTAGGGCGTTGTGAGGCAGTGCCCGCTCGAGTAGGAGAGCCAGGAGTATTAAGAAGGGTGAGGTGGCGTTCCTGGGCCAGAAAATGGAGGAGGCGGCCGGGTTTGAGGGTTTGTGGGTAGCCCCAGAGTGTGTGAGGGGCATTAAAGTCACCACCAAAGAGGAGATGGGAGGTAGAAGAAAGAGAGTGAAGGAATTTGCCCAGAGCAGAGAATAAAGAGGAAGTGACAGGGGGGTTGTAAAAAGACAAAAGGACGAGTGAGATGCGGGAAGAAGGGTGGTAATAAACCACACCAACTAAATATTTAAGGAGGGTGGAGGGGATGTCAATTTGTGAGAGTATATTCCTAGTTTGTACTTGGATAGGCAGAATGGCTTTATGATGTGATATTCATGGGAATTGCTGATATAAATGATGAGCCTTAAAGACAGGTAAAGTTTGGATATGAGTGGCAGCTGCCCTACAAGAAAGTTGAGAGTAGTTTTTTTCAAATGTTTCAAAGCATGCGTTATTCCACAGACGAAAAAGATCAATTGCACACTGTCACAGTGCTAATTGATTTCTTACTAGTGAACGAGTGCTTACCTTCTTTGCTTACTAGTCCCGAGCAAGATCGGCTGAAAACAGTGCCTTGTGCAATGTCAACAGATTGCTTGAGGTGGCATGTGATGTCCCTACTGTGGTTGTTCTCAAACTCTTCTCGGTCCATTGCACCCTTGCAGGGAATAGCAGTATCTGCGTCTTTAAACATCTCTTCCGCCTCCTTTACCGATCGTACAGTAACATCCTTGCTTTCTTTGCCACGTAAGTAAAAGCGGGCGGTAACAGCGTTTGCGCAGTCACTTGTGAACATCAACACTCTTTCGTGAAAAAGCGCAAATGGATTTCTGCTCACGCTTGTCGTGGCAAAGAGAACTCCATCGAAGTCCGCTGCGTCAATTCTTGACCACCTATTTGGGACGCTCACACTGTTTGCGATCGTTTGGAGATCAGCATGCTCGGCTACTGTCACATCGAGGCTGTCGTTGTCATCTGAAATAACACCTGCCGGCGTCGACTCGTGGACATCAGAACGAGACAACCGCGCCTTCTTTGTGCGTGCTGTTGGGCACACAGCAACGCGTTTTCTCTCCGGTCTTTTCTGGCGCATTTCCTTTGAGAGATAGGACGGCAAATCGGGCAGGAGCGTGGGCACCGCGTCGTCGGTTAGCGTAGGTTTACCACGAGGTATTCTTACCTCCTGACCATTAATAAAATGCACATAGTCGCGCAAAATAAAATGCGCTTCAAAGTGCCTCTCGCATACGGCTGACGTCTCGGAGAGTGGCTTATCTTTGCGGTGAAGGTTCCTCTCCCATTGTTTCCGCCGGTCATTGTCTTTAGGTACTCCAAAAAGCGACAATGTGCGCCCGTCTGATTCTCGAAAACCGGGATACCCGCTCTTGCATCCGGGCGCATAGCAATGCGTATCAACTTTCTTCCTCTTCTTTTCCATGATCCAAAATAGAAGAGAGAAATGGTCACACTCGGCGCTTTCGATAACTTCACTTGTGGAAATCTGCAAAGCACAACACGCTGACTCGTAGCACCAACCGCGAAGAACTATGCGACAAGGCACTATCGGCTATGCAGAAACGTCAGGATCTCGCGCGGTCTCCTCGGGCATGTCCTCGGGAAGAGCACGCCAGCGCCCCTAGCGGCAGTCTGCGCTCGCGGCTTCACGCGGCCAGTGCGCCCACCCCTCCGCTTTTTCCACTACCCAATACTTCTAGTTCACTGTAGAGAGATCATAACTTTCTACACTAGAGCGCTATTAATGAAGCCCTTTCATATGGATCAGATGACGCACACAGGAAAAGCCTTCAAGTTACAGCTTACATAGAGAGACCATGACCTTCTAAACTAGAGCGCTATTAATGAATCTGTTTAAAATAATGCATAGGCGCCGCCATGCTTGTTGTACTCGAGCGCCGCCTACCACCGACTTGAGACAAGCCAATCCAGAAATCCAATTCGGTGGTAGCGCGCGTTTAAGGCCGTTGTACGATCGCTTTTGAGCGGATCCGCCAGGCAGGCGGACTGGCGGACCGAACGACCAGACAATAGGCATTCGCCCCGTTCGGCAGGCGAAAGGAAAGTTGGTGAACTTCAACTTTGGGGCGGACGAGCGAACCGCCCGGCGACCGAATTGCAGCGATTGGCTGCTTTTTACGTGACGTAGGCATCCGCTCCTGCCGGGCAAGATGGCCGTCCGTCGACTGAACTGGGGAGCGAGGCATAGGTCGTGGCTGTAGTGGTGGCATCTATGCCGCGAGGCATACTATATTGGCCACATGTTGATATTACGAGTGTTCAGAGCGACTGCGAACTACTCCGCGTGCAGCAGCGGCGAGCAGCGACAGTGCTTTTACATCAAGGCAGTGAAATGTGCACCTTCGAGAGCTCACTACGCACGCCGTGCTTTCGGAATGCTGAAATGAACGTGGCGTTGTGCAGCTAGTCGCATTCGTTGCGATGGTTGCAGTGATCGCGACCGAAGCGTGCACACGACGTTGTTGCTGGCTACGCATTCGTTACCATTTTGTTCGCGATTCGTGTTGGCACTGTGCTTGAGAATTGCCGTGTGTGCGACGTGACGCGACGCGAGCTTGGCTGCACGGCCGTAGGATTGTTTTGCGGCGACAACAGCGATGTCGCCATCCTCTGCGCTTTGGTGCTCCATTCAGTACGTTTTGTGATGATGGGTGCTCGGGTTACGACTCGCCGGAGAAACTGTGTAACCTGTGTGAAAACATCGGTGCAGTGCAAATGTAACTTCGGGAGCGTCATTTCTTTTTATTTCCTGCCGGCTGTGCGCACATTTGCCTGCAATAAACATATCGGCGTGATGAATGGGTGACTGAAGACTTCCGCTTTCGGTTTAGGTTGTAACATGGAAACAAGAATCATTGCTGCTTTTGAATCACGACTGATTGACAGTGTACAAATCTCTAATATGTGCCAACTCATAAGTCTGTTTTCATGAGCATTTGAATTGATGTAGCGCAGAAAAAAAAAAGTGTGGCAGCAGCTTATGCAATCAAAACTGACCACAGAGCAAGTTGAGCATAACGAGTCTTGATGAAAAAGAAGAAAAAAATATTGAGAAAACCTTTGCCATTGCTTTTTTTCTCTTTTTGCTTAGCAGTGTAAAGTCAATATTGACAAATGCTTGGCAGTATTCAGTTTAAGTGGGATGTTGGTTTCCACTGCAATCAGAAAAATACAGTGGTCTTGAAGCACCTCATAGGCAATGACAGTGTCTGTTGTTGATTTTGCTCATGGTCCTTTTCGATCCGGGGATCAGTGGTACGAAACTGGATGTGTTCGCAATGCTATTGTTGCAGAGCTGCTTGCGAAATCGGCCTTATTGGTGTTAAGTGGTTGTTCAGCGGTGCTTCCTGGGTCAGCCGCAGCACTTTGTTTAACAAGCCATTCTCGAAGCTTTGAGAAGATCTTGTCGATGCACTTGCATATGTCTGTCTGCTTCCACCTTCATTTGCCTGTGACTGCTTGCTACAGACATGACTACTTGCAGACTGCAAAATAAGCCCTGTGGAGCTGGTAAAGCTACGCTAGGAACAAAGACGATGGTAACATCACTGCACAGCGTAGCAATTCTTGCTCTGTTGTCGTCCCTTAGCACAGTTTCGACATGCCAACTTGCCACCGGTGCACCCCACAGTACGCTATGATCAAGTTCTGTGAAATTTACGGAAAGCAACAACGGGAGAGGAAGTAGGTTGTATAGGCATATCTAGTGCATGCTGTACAGATAGCTTCCTGCCTTATTATAGCCTGGCCCCTCTGTTTTTAATCCTTCATCACCCAGCACCTATGGCCCTATTTGTGTTATTGGCATGTGCTGCAAATCACCAAACACATTTCATACTCTTGACCCTGCTAGATTGTTTTGGCCCATTAAGTTGTTTGATTCAAATCGGCAAGCTTTTAGAAGACATTTCTGCAATAGCCAACTTTTTCTTGTTCTTCACGACATGCACCTTGACTGCAACATCCCCCTATGATGCTTTTGTTCTTTGCTTTGAAAAAGCATGCATTTCCCCTATTTATGTGAGGCTGGTTTTCTCGTGCTTTAACTTGCATCCAATAGCTCTAAACTGGATCCAAGCTTAAACAGCCAGCCTTCGGCAGATTTCCCTTGCCAATTCTTATGTATCTTGCCTTTTCCTGCAATCTCGGACGTCCGCCAAGGCACTCCTTTGGGCCTCAGCTTTTCATTACTTGCATTATTACCGTCCCTTCAGTGTTTTGTCATATGCCTTCAATGACAGCCATATGGTGTGTGCCATATTGCAATCAATACCAGCATTTCAGTTGTTCAAAACAACAATTAGCATGCCCTAGATTGTCCTGTTTGCTAATGTTACTAAGAATGCAGTAATATTGTTTTTTATTGTCAGCATTACATTTTGCCAACTTATAAGGCCTTCCGATAAAGGTATATTCACTGTATACTGGTTCAAATACCTAATAATCCTCATACACCCACCCACAACCTAGGATATTTACACCATGACATGTTGTTAGTATCACCATCTTCCAAGTTACTTGCATTCAATTCCCCTGTGTGTCATCAACTTGGGTATTCTAATGGCACATGGCACAAATCTAACTTAACTAGAATCCTTGAATTAGTTCAGTCCTGAGCCGCCTGTTTTATTTTCTCAGGCCATTTTTGAAGGTCCAGTGTGACAGCACCAAAAGTGCATATTTGAATGTCTTCATCTTATGCAGGTTTTTTTTGCTCCTTACCAACACGTCCCCAACTAATCAGTCCCAACTTGTAGTCTCTCGTGCACTAGGTGCACTAACACTCTTGTGCCTCGTTTAGCTCATATGCCACTGAATTTCAAGATTCGTTTTTGTTCGTGCCACAGAAGGCTGTAACGGTCTTGCATCCCACAAGGCTGTGTATCTTACTGTCCTGCGAAGTGGTTACTACAGAAATCGTGGTATAAATTACGAACTCACTGAGCTCCTACCTGGCACACCATTTTAAAGCTCGCTACTAAAGTAATGTCATTTAGGACCACTGAGGTGTGATAAATATGAAAACAAATAGATCTGATATAGTGCTCAGTCACTCGGTCACCTCGGCAAACCAGTACAATGCTCTCTTATACATAACGTGTTCATTGAGAACTTTGTTCATAATTTATTTCAAACTATATCGGGGCAGATTTACACAATAGTAGCATTTGGGCTAACTTTGCACAAGCTAGCTTTAGCTACCTACATTCGCCGACTGCAAAGCTAAACATGCATTAGTGCACCCACCTGTTGTTGACCAGGCTTCTCTTTGTGCTTGTCTGTTCTGCTCAGCTGAGCAACACACTGACTTCATGATGTGGCTCAGTGAGAATTATACATCTGTATGCTTATGCATGTAACTTGTATATAGTCACATGTACTAAGGATAGTATTAACTGGGCAATTGGTTCAGCTTAAAAGCTCTCATCATCAGATTGCAGCAAAGAGATAGCAATAAAAGACAAAAGTCATCACTGCCTTTCTGTTTTTCTTCATCATCCTTCGGCCTGACTTCAACTTGGTTTTTTTCCAACTTCCTTATGACTACTGATGGCTCAGTTAATTCGTTTCCTTGCAACCCAGACTGGCAGTGGAATAAGGATATTTTGCTAAGAAATTGGTAATTAGTAACTAGTACGACATTATTCTATATATAACAAGTGGTGCGGATATCGATTAACAAATACAGATTCTCTCTTTTGCTTGCTGCTTTGGGAATCAGAGTTGCCCTTAAAATTTCTCATATTATTTTTTACTGATCAGAAAGGACGTACCTTCAAGATTGCTGTAGAGCTTTACTGGAGAACTTAAGCATCTATGGCCCACACATACTTCAATGGCTTATTTTTCAATTCATTCTGTCCTGAGACATCATAGCTCTTATTTCTGAAAATTAACTTTTTCGCATTCTGCTTGATATGATTGTGTTTGCTTGAGGTAACTGCAAAATATGAAGCAGTTCCCGTTCCCTTGACTATACAAAGCATTATATCCTAGTCTCAGCCAATTTTTAGAAGAGCAAGTTGCTGGGCTAGTTGGTGCTGTTGCATCGTGGTGGAGCAGCGCAAAGGACGGGACACAAGAAACAAGGAAAGACGTACACAGGCGCTGACTATCAACTGAATTTTTATTGCGAAATATCGCTATATATTCTCTGTATTTCGCAATAAAAATTCAGTTGATAGTCAGCGCCTGTGTACGTCTTTCCTTGTTTCTTGTGTCCCGTCCTTTGCGCTGCTCTACCACGATCTCCGCCAATATTTGCTATGTAAACTTTCCAAATCGGTTCTTGCATTTCCTTAACCTCTAGGCCAGTGTACTTACTCCAACCACTTTGTTTTAAATTCATGGGACAGTTAAGAATGCTTTGTGGTCATACGCACAATACGCCACCTTGTTTCTGTGCATGTCAACATTGATTGGCTCTCAACAGAACTTTCCACACTTGTTTACTATGCTGCATACTGGTTTGCACAATGTTCACTGCAATGTCACCTCAGGAAGCACTGGTAAAAGGAAGCGGCCTGCCCACTGTCACTGCAGAACAAAAGCGTGCACTTTAGTACAGTGATGCGCACCATATCCGCTTTGAAGCCACTGAGTGGTATTTCTATTTCAATTTTCGTAATGGTGTGAAAAACATGACGAAAAAAAATCAGAAAAGAAATCAGTATTATTGCGTCGTCATTTTTCTGTGATGTGATATTGTAAACACCTGCAGTTCACACTGATCTTCCATATTAGTAAAGGTTGGGAACATTGTAATTTCCTCATGTATAGATGCATTCATATCTGATGGTAACATGCTAAAATATGCTGATTTTTTCATGCATACATAATACACACATACACATACACCTTTTCTTTAATGAGAGACAGTGGCGTGTTTGATGTCATTTGACCACACATTCTATGATGTGGATAGAGTTGAAGTGCGGCAGGAGTGAACAGGGACACAAGAAGAATGATATACAGGTGATGCTGGATTTCCCACAGCTGAAGAACCAAGCTGGGCAAAAATGATCTGGTTTGGTTTGGTTTATGGGGTTTAACGTCCCAAAGCGACTAAGGCTATGAGAGACGCCGTAGTGGAGGGCTCCGGAAATTTCGACCACCTGGGGTTCTTTAACGTGCTATGACAGAGCATTGTTAAAGGCTGTGAACAAGCAGTCCACATCAGCAGCAGCAGATGCCCTCTCTACAGATGCAACAACCAATCTTGTCAAGGTCACCTTGACGTCAGAAGCAGTAGCATGGACTAAGCCTTGGTACTATTCCCTTTTATCTAAGAGCACACAGAGGCATCTGCTCTACGTCCCCTCTTGTGTAGGACAGTCCAGCATACACTGTTCGTGATATCACTTTGGACAGTTGGCAGTATCAGTGAGGTGTTTGTTGCGGGTTGTCTCTTTTTGTTTCATGTTAACTATGCGTATCTATTCCTACAACAAATATTTTTGTTTGCATTGAATTGGCATCTAAGCTCAGTCAACAACCAATGTTCAGTTTTGGTTTTTGGCTGTCAGAACATGTTATCACCGAACACTATAGTCAGATTCAATTTAAGTCTGCAGTGAAGCTTTGCCATCTGGACCGCCGCACAGAATTCTTCCGCGCCAAAAAAAGTAGTCCGCTGTTAAAACTTTTATTGTATACTACCATAAGAAGCTTATTACAAGAAAAAATGATAAGCTCTAGAATTCTGATACCTGGATAGATTAATAAAGTCAAACATCGAACAACTTATTTTATTTACTGTTATTGGTTAGTGGAGTAATACAGGATGCCTCGGGCCATGACCGAGTGCTAACAACTGCTGTTTCTTTTAAGTTTTATCCTACTATACATGAGGTACGCGGTATGTGAACCAGAATCATAAAATTTCAGTCACAGCAATTTCATCTTGTTCAGATGTCTGATGTGTGTTCCACAAGGTCACCATCCTCAAATCCAGCAAACAATTGTCATGAAATGTACCATTATTTTTTTACTTGCAGTTATGTTGTAGGTAGGTAGCCAACGTCTGTGTTAAAGTACTCCACTCAAGATGGATGTAGGTTTGCTTCTGCAAACAATGGAAACTCACTAAAAGCATGTGTTTGATTGCACAGACGGTTACCAGTTGAAAATAATAACAGTCATATTCACCCGACATCACTGCTATCATTCAGCAGCACAGAGAACCCTATGCAACAATTTTGTGGCAACAAACGACAGAGTGCAGGAACCACTGTGTATACGCATGTATGGAGTGCATGCTGCACGTACTGTTTCTTACTTCAGAATGCTGGCCTTTGCCAGTTACCACCCAGCAGCTATTGCCCCATTTCCATCACTATGCAAGATCAATGCTCAAATGCATGTGCGGTAATTAGTATCCAACTGTACAGCACTGCATACAAGAATTCCCAGTAAGTGTCAGCAGTTCACCCATGATGGCTATCATTAATCCTGATTTTCAATTATAGCCTCAGGAATGCCTTCAGGTACTTTCCTGGGCCTTTTCACACCTCTGTCCCATTATGGGGACAGTGCTTCTAATTAGCCCCCTCAGTTCATCCATCAATAACTGTTCCCTCTTGAGGCTGTTCACTGGTACATGTTCCTCCATAATGTCATTTTCCACCTGTCTTAGTTGTTTTTTGGGCTTCTCCCAATAAATGCAGACGTCATAATCTCTTTTGTCAGTTAATTTGTTATCCTTTGTCATTGTATGACCGTAGCAGCATTCCTTTCTGAAAATTTGACATTCTTCATTTTAAATACCCCTAGTATGCGGTCTTGACATTGCGCGCATCCATCCCGGCATCCGTGGGATTGGTACGCGTTACAGATTCCGCAAATATGTGCTTCCGAATTCGCTCACGCGGAAATGTACAGGTCACAGCCTGCCTTAATTTCGAGTGCTACCATACTGTACATGCGCCCGTTTCTTCGCCTTCCATCACGTGCCCCAGTAGTACGGAAGCTCTTTCGCAGCGGCTCAATGCGCGGGCACAGCGGGGAATCAAGGCATCAACCCACGAGACGATTCACTTCGAAACCGGTTCGCATCTCCGTGGTTCGCCGCGTGGCGTCACCTTTGCGTGTGCAAAGTTCTTCGTCCTGTTGCCGGCTGAACTTCGGCACGCCATGGCTATGCCGAAGTTCAGCCTAGGTGCCGGTCGCCGAGGAGCAAAAAAAGACCACGTTTTCGCGCCGTCTAGGTTGCCAACAGGAGCATGCTATTGGACAGACGGCAATCCCGGGCGCGCCAATCGGAACGCTTTAAACCATCCGCCTCGTCCGCCAGCTCCAAAATGATCGTACAACACCAATTCCGCCCCACGCCCGAGCGAAGGCCGAAAGCGAGCGGTTCGCTCGCTGGCGGATCCGTCCAAAAACGATCGTACAACGGCCTTTACAGTGTAGCGCGTTCAGGCTTTCCCGCTATGTTTCCCGCATGATTTCCTATGTACTACTTACGTTATGTGCCGCTGGTATTTCGATGTGTCTCTTGAGGTTGCATGGTGGCGAGCGGCGCGCGACCGCATAGCAGCTGTTAGGGCGCGAGAAGCAAAAGCGTAAATAATTCTGTGCAAACGCCAGTTTATTAAAGAAAACATCAGTATATATTCACAACGCATGTACCAAAGTGGAGATTCTAGGCATCTAGATTCTAGATTCTAGCAGAGTTTAGCTCCTTCACTAGGCTTCATCGCTTCTGTGGTAGAAAGCCTAGTGAAGGAGCTAAACTCTGGGAAGCGAAAAGAAAAGGCTCCCCAGACTAGGCTTCCGGCGGTGATCACCTACATGCATACACAACGTGTCGCACCGGCTTAAAAAAAGTGGCCGAGAAGTGCGGGGTATCCGTCGTGTTTTCAGCGCCCAATAAGCTCTCACAAATGTGTCGAGCTGTCAACGAGGTGAATGACCACCCTGGGTGCACAACAAAGCATGCCACCCGTTCCACAACATGCGTCACAGGGGTGGTCTACGAGATTCCGCTCTCGTGCAAGAAGTCGTACATTGGCCATACAGGCAGGTGCCTGAACGATAGGTTGAGGGAACACCGTCGCGCTGTGCAAGCTGTAGCAACGGATGGGCACCTAGCAGAACTGCAAGTCATGTAAAAAATGTAAAGCAACTGAGCCGCAGTTCAATGCCACACGCTGCGGTAAAGGAAAAAAAAAGGCTTGACAGAGAAATTATAGAGGCTTATCGCATTGTAAAGAAAGCTGAAAATTGTATCAGCACTCCTTCCCTGACCTTATCCCGCAAGGAAATTGCTTACCTTGATACCTGTTCACGCTAAACACACTTGTGATAAAGCCGATTCATTGTTTAGTATAATTTGTTTCCGCCCTCTCCCAGTAAAGAACTAGTTGATGTCAAGCGTTTGTCCTGCGTGCTTCTTCTTCTCGTCCCTGTCTTTTTATTGCGTTTTGCTAAGTTCAACATGTATTACCAACTCGCCCAACTTTCTGCATTGCTTTTTAGTCACGTCAGCCACTAACATAGAAAATCACTTTGGGTATCACGTGGCGCCGCACTTCCGACGATTCAAATTTCGCGCCACTCCCGGCCCGACCAAGCGCAATTTTGGTCACTTTTGTGGCTCTAATTAACTAACTAATGATTCGATCAGCACCAAAATTTTTGCGCCGCATCCTGACATCATTCTCCTTCGATGAGACGATATCTCTTTATAGTTTCCCACAATCGCTGCGGACATGGTTTTGATGACAGAAAGCCGCCGACGGAGCCTAGTAATGCTTCCGCATTAATGCGCAATTAGTCATAGGCATCCACCCAGGCGCAGCTTTACGGTTACAGCGGAAAGCTCAACAGCTTTCTCAGAAACTTCGTACTTAATTAGCTGCGGTTCAACTACTCTTGAAACTGGTTACAGACCGAAAGCTATGGCGTATCGGGCAACTATATGCGGCTTGGCGTCTGTAACATTCAGTTCGTTCCGGACACTGCGTAGGCAGCGCGCCCACCCTGCCAACCTGGCAGGTGGCAGTTAATGGTTGATCGCCACAGTTTGCTCACCCAATCAACGCTGCGGCCTATTGCTGCTGTGCTCCCATAATGTTGTCAGCGCTAACGCATGCAGCCTAATTCTCTCTCTCTCACCACCCCACGAACCTCAAAGCGCGATTCAGGAGTCCGCTGGCCCATGCAGCCAGTTATGCGCACTTCCTTCCTTAAAATCATCGGGGTCTAAAGCCCGAACTCCAACGACACTTCCTGGGCGTACGCGCTCAGCGTCGGCGCTTTTGGCGCCGCGCAACGACAGGCGCTGGCAGCAGTACGCATCTCCATGGTACTAGGCGCTGGCTAGCGCTGCCGCACGCTGCTCGCGCTTGTGCTCACGCTGCTGTGTGGTTGCCAGACCTTACAGGCAGATGCTGGCCAAAACAGTCTGACTGCTACAAGCGTTTTCGAGCACATTTCACTCAATCAGCACTCGTCACAAGCAAGATATCGGCTTACCTGTGCTTGGCAGGCTTGGCAGAATCTCCGCTGCCACTTCAAGCCACAATGCTGCCTTTATTAGCTTATTTTTATGGCTTTTATTGCTCGCCTGCCAGAGCGACGGCCGCCTTTCTACTGCGGCGATCAGACTTTCATTTATTATTTTATTTTGTGACATGGCGCGAACAGCCTCGGCACCAAGCAAAAATGTAGACAGCAATTGAAAAGCGCGCGAAAAGCCGCACCGGATGTCCCGAGAACCACGTCCTTCCATTGGTGTATGAGAGACGTGACGGTGAGCAGCTTCCGGCGCTCGCGCTAGCGCTGGCGCAGATATCTAGCAGTGACAGATATCGGCGCCTCGCCGAGGTTCGCTGGCGTCTCCTGCAGTGCGCATGCGCAGACCGGTTCTAGCGTACGCCAAGAGCGCCGACGCTGAGCGCGTACGCCCAGGAAGGGCCCTTGGAGTTGGGGCTTAAAACGTCACCGCCAAAGCCAATGAACACAATGAACTCCGAAGGCTTCAGTGCCACGTTTCTGCCACAACGTTGTCAATGCCAACGCATGCAGCGACATCTGTCACTCCCAGGGGGCCAGTTATGCACCTTCCCTTTCTTTCATCTGTTGGCAATGTGAGATGGGCTTCGGTCACTTGAAGGTGAAACTTGTGGCCACGGCGAAACTGGCTTCACCTAGCGCATTCGCTTCCAAATTCGCCAAGACAGCAGCTTGGGCATGTTGGTAATACATTTGCAGTAGCGCAAAACGCCGGGTCAGGGCTAGAGACAGGCGCTGTCTCTACTTTTATTTGCATATAGATTACATATGTGCTAGTCAAGTTAGAGGCTAGCTTGCGACAGGGATTCGAACCGACGACATCACTTATATTGTATGCCTTCTCAAACTTTACCTCTGTGTCCACCGAGATGTGAGACAGTTACTGCGCAATTTCATTAACTATAAAAAAAATTTCGTAATAAAATTGTGACGCAATCGCTCGTCGTGCACCCTTCTGGTAGGTGTCATAGCATACGTTTCTCAGTCAGGTTGGAGGCTTGCTCGCGACTGCTACTCGAACCGAGTGTCCGAATCTTTCACTCGGACTTTTGTGAATTCAGTGTTTGTGGAATCAGCGTTTTGAAGCGCGTCTTCGTTTCATTAACCCATGCCTGTTCCCTGGCCCACTCTGCCATTTTCCTGTTTCTTAATGCTACACTTATCAATTTCCTTTCCATAGCTCGCTGCGTTGTCCTGGATTTAAGCTGAACCCTGTTGGTTAGCCTCCATGTTTCTGCTTTATGGGTAACTGCCAGTAAGTTACTGCTGTTATATACTTTTCACTCGAGGGATGCTGATGGACTGCCATTCATGATCTAAGAGAAGTTGTCAAATGCGTGCCACCACATTTTTAATCTTGTTATTTCCCTCTTCTCCTATCGGGGTCTGCTGTACACGTATTCCGTTAGCAGTTCCAGCGCCTGTTACCAACTGTAAACTGCTGTTTCCTTCTGTGGCTTTTGAACATTAGTTTGGTTTTCTGCATATTAATCTTTAGACCAACAGTTCTGCTTCCCTGTTTAAGTCGTTAATCGTGCTTTGCAATTCATCCCCTGAGTGACTTAGCCATCAGCAAAGTCATCAGCGGATCGCAGCTTAATGATGTAGTCTCCATTAAATCTTATCCCGAACATCTTCTAATCCAGAGCTCTCAACTCCCCCTGTAAACAGGCGTGCGAGGCGAGATTGTTTCTTCCTGCCTGACGCCCTTTTTTATGGTAATTTTATATCTGATTTCATGGAGGGCTATGCAGGCGTTATAGATATCTTCCAGTATTTTTACGCAAAGCACACCTGCACTCTGATCCTGTAACGCCTGCTTGAGTGCTGAGGTTATGTCGGAGTCTAATGCTTTCTCTTAATCTGTGAAGGCTTTATCAGGGTTGGTTGTATTCTGTGCATTTTTCCATCGCTTAATTGACATTGTGAAAATGGTCTATTGTTGAGCAGCCTTTCCGAAATCCTGCCTGATGATTTCGCTGGTTGTAGGTTAAAGCTATATCCTGGCTCAATTAGCGATTGCCTTAGCAAAAACTTTCTAAGCAAGCGATATTAAGCTGATAGTTATAAATTTTTCAAGCCCTTTATGTCCACTTTCTAGAATATTAAGATGATGTTAGTGTTCTTCCGAGCTTCCGGTAAGGGCTCCCTGGGCGCTGCCATATTGTTCACTGGACTGTCGTGAGCACCCCTCGCTAGCACGGTGGAAGCGGCGGCGGAACCGGTTTCCGACAGTCCAGAGAGGAGGCTTTTCGACAACTCCCTCGCCCGATGCAAAGGTCTATAGCGTATAGACCAGATTTTTTTACCCTCGCACGCAGGCTGCGGACGCGCGCCTACTCTCGACGCCAGTCGCCATCTGTCGGCGCGCGCGGCCCGAGGGACTGCGGGTCGCGCCGGCGCCGCGCATAGAACGCATGTTTACGTGTTTGCTTCTGCCGTTTTGTGCTCCATCAGCTAACGTATATGGGTGTGTGCTGTGCGTCACTACTCACATTTGCCCTCTTCCAGACAGTGCTGCGGTTATCTTGTGCGCAGTTACTCGTTAACGTGACATCCGAGGGTAGTCGACCAGGTAGTGTACGGACTGGAAACCGGCACTTCGAAGCAGATTTCTGCGCTGTCGTGTCGTTTGTTGTCGCCTTTTACGTGCGATATCATCTATGATAATATTATGCATTAGAATGTAGATCTATTGACTTGACTCAGTGGGGTAGTAACTGGATAGGCGAGCTGCAGACTGAAGGTTGTCCCGACGGAGCGCGTGTTTTCGATCACCAGTACGTGTTCAGCATCCTTGCGCTGAGCTTGCTCTTGTTCCCATTCAGAACATTTCATGCACAGGATTGTAAGCACGACCGCTACCGATTTCAGCTGCTTTTTCCGCACACATGTCAGAGGTATCTGGGGGGTAAAGGTTTATCTATAGTATCTTTCTGCTGTTGGTATCTACCTTAGCTTGGTTTGGTTTATTAAGGTTTTACGTTCCAAAGCGACTCAGGCTATGAGGGACGCCGTAGTGAAGGGCTCCGGAAATTTCGACCAACTGGGGTTCTTTAACGTGCACTGACATCGCACAGTACACGGGCCTCTAGAATTTCGCCTCCTTCGAAATTCGGCCGCCGCGGCCGGGATCGAACCCGCGTCTTTTGGGCCAGAGCAGAGAGCCGTAACCACTGAGCCACCGCAGCGGTGCGGTATCTACATTATTCATAGGAAAATATGCGCGATTTCATTACATTTTCCACACTTAGCCAAACGCCTACGCAACGCTCTCACACGCGGCGAGAGCTCCTGAATAACATAACGCGACTTCGGACCTCAGAATTAGTGAAAGCTGGATTAGCTGCTCATATCTATTCAAGCTTTTATAAATTAAGCGAAAGTACGTTTTTATGCACCAGGTTGCATAAACCATGACAAAATTTGTTTTCTGTTGGCGCTGCGACTCAGTTGAGCTCACAGCGGTAATTTGTTGATAAACTGGCGCGGCGACAAGAAAGCCGTTTGTGGAAGGGGGGGGGGGGGGGGGGCTTTATGGCCGGCAGGAAGGAATAAGAGTGCATGGGAATTGGAACTGCATACTAGCCGCACACCTAATTCTTGATATTGAATAAAAAGTTTCTTTGCGGTGGAGCACCAAGACGGAATTCG